>NW_027513405.1:0-201479 GCF_048772815.1 Callospermophilus lateralis
TATATATATATATATATATATACACACACACTCTCCAGAATTTTCATAATATGAAATGTATGTGTCTTATATACACTCCCTAAATTCATTCATGTTCATGTATGTGGATTAATAATCAACTTTTCACAACATTATTCTCAGAAATATTCATTCACCTGAAATATATATTTGTTTCCTTGTACTGAAAACTAACTTCAGTGAAAGGTACATACAAATCCTAATATTTCTACAGTTACTGACCCAGTTTAACATCAATGCAAGTAGATTCCTATGGGACATGATGCATCTTTTGGTGTTCATTTTTATTCAACAGTGGTACCTTACTATTTTTCAGTTTTTGCACATCATAGGATACATATTTCATCCACTAGTTAGCAAAATTATAGGCATTTGTTTCACTTTTAATCACTTTCTTCTCCAGAACACATGTATTTCTCTATGTTTCTTGACTGGTCTTTTAATGAGACTTCTTTCCAAATACATTATAATCGATTTCCATAATCATTTTGAAACAAATCTCACACACCCTTCATGATAAACCATAACCCTAAGATGACCAATAGATATATAACTGGTTGGAATGAATGATTGTATATCAATATAACATTTCTGATATATTTTCAGATATCTATTCAATCCATTATTTAAAGTGGATCCAGTTATATTGTTTATTCACAGAATGGTGTATTCTTGCATTATCTCTATATTCATAGACACAGGGTACGCCTATTTGTACCCCCATACTAATTTATACGTCTTCAAAATATTGCTCCCTGAAATGGTGGAAGAAATACTCATGTCACCAGATCTGCATATACATTTTATCACAGAAATATTCTGGACACAAAAAGCAAAGGTCACATGTACAATTGTATCAAAGCCTAAATGGGAAGTGAACATGGATTACTAAAATCATCCATGTCCATGTTGCCTAATGTTCTCAAATGTCAATTCTATTTGTGACTACATATTTGTTTCCTCTTAAGATTATAAATTCAAGCTCCAGCCTGTTGAAAATGTGTAACCCTATCACTCACTTTATACTTTACTTGATTTCCTAATGTCTTTATTGATATGTGCTTTCATACATGTTTTCCCCAGTTCATCATTGCCACTGACTCTTCACATGTGCTGACATTCACCTTCACTCTCTACCCGAAACCCTATTGTTAAGAACTTTTGGTCCAAATCCTATACTCACTCTTCTTCTTAGCCTACCGAATACCTTCCAAATCCTATCGGCTATTGCTTTTTGACTGGATGTTCTGTTCAACATTCAATCATCCAAGTTACAAGGTCCTATGCCATTGTATATTGATTTATCTGAGACAACTGTGCAGGACATAATTCAAAGCTAAGTATCCCACTCAAGGGCCCAATGCCCTTCTGGGCTTCAAATCTTACCAAATTTCTGCTTTCATACTTATATTTCACCTATATACTCTTGTAAATATCGCAGGTTGCCAATACCATTATTCATCCCGCAGAATGATTCCTAACCAAAATCGATGCTATTATTGAACCTAACCATACACTCTTCCCTTAATATAACTTACAGAAGAGCAGGGACAGAGTTCGTCTTACAATATAGTAATGTAGCTGATCTTTCACCGGCTGAGAAACTCAACGATCCATGAAGAAATGATCCTTAGAGAAGATGTAGGCAGCTATGTAGGACCTGAGAGAGCAATAGTCATCTTCCACAGTAAACAACCAGGTCAGGATGAATTGATGTGTCTGAATCAGTCTCTCTCTTCTTATTGTAGAGAAGATGGACCAAACAAGGCCTGTTGTCGCGACCCCTTGCCCGCAAGGAAGACGCAACTCAGGAATCTTCTTTCAGCAGTTTATTCAGGCCCTTGATATTTCTTCTAATTCCCCGTCGGATGCCCCTCCCAGCCTTAATAAAGCATCCCAAGCCCCAATGCGAAGCTGCCACGTGGAACTTTCTCACAGGGTGCTGAGAAACCATGCACCAACTCTCCCAAACAAGGAGTTGTTTATTACAGACCACAGTGGAGCCAGCGCCATCTTGCAATGGCGACCATAATCTGCAGAAACGGCTCACCACAGTTCCCCCCTTCTGTTTTCTGAAAACAATACAGGCGAGAGTAGAGGTCCTATCTCACTGTGCAGAAGTGTCTGCATAGTATGGGCTCAGTCCTAAGGAGGGCCCTTCCCCAGATCTGAAGCCATATCAGCCGACGCCTTTTTTCGTGGGGCGGGGCGTGGACATCAAACCCGCATGCAATAGGACATGCTCTCCTTGAGGTCCACTTCAAGGATCACTCAAGTGCAGTGCCTTGCCTCGCATCCTGTATCGTGACGAAGGCGGACGAAGGGGGACAGCTAAGGCTGAACTGTGGCTGTACACAACGACAAACGAGTTGACAGCACCCCGAAAGAAAGGCACGGACTTTAAGGCGATAGAGAAGCATTAGTGTGGAAACCCACCTGCGTGCAATGGCAGCAAAACCGGCAGAGTGCAAGGGGCTTTCCAACACTAAGAGAATAACGAGGAAAGACATGCCGATCCCAGTGCAATGTTATAATAACTTGGGGTGCAATGGCCATGTCAAAGATTTACTGTTTAAGATGCGCAAGCCAAACTTGAGGTGAATTGCCATTTTCTAAAGCTGCAAGAGCTTGGATGATCATAGCCTTATCGTGAGCATTGCGGGCCTTGAGGCGACAGAGAAATCACAAACAGAGAAACATACCGAAGCAACACATTGCACCAAAAATGCCTACCCCACCCACTCTTTAAAAAGGAAAAGGCAGAAGATATCCAATCGGTGAATTGACCCAAAGACACGGGATCAACACGGGTGCTATTCAAGACAGCTATCTGGGTTAGTTGAGACTGGATCATGTCTTCCGCTTCCATGGACCAATTTCCAGCCAAATATTCGCCAATGGTGCGGGGAAGCATTCCTGGAATCATTAAATCTGACAGAGGTTATGCATAAATGTGCACGTTGGTCAACACAACCCAAAAGCACTAAGTCAGCCAATTCTTCTACCTGAGCTTAGAGTAAATCTATTCTTTGGTTGGCAGCTAAAATCCCTGACAAAATATGTGATTAATTGTATTTTGGGATTCAAGTATGGTGGAAGATTGTTGGACAACTTGATTAATAGTGGCAGCAGTTTGTACTTGATTGGCCATAGCCACTCCGGCCGTAACCGCTGCAGCAGCAGATACCGCCACGGCTGTCACTATAGCCGCTGTGATTCCAAAATCTCTGCGGACTCTATGTAGCTCAACAATAGGGAATTTATCAGGATCCGCAGTGACCGGGATTGGGACAAAAGTTGGAATCTTCATAAACACTGCTACAGTGCAGGAACCATTCCAACACTCAGATAAGAGACAGGTAGTATGAGAACAATCCAGCATCCCCGATGAGGTGGCCTTAGCCAAAAGGAATAAGAAGGGGGATTGGACACAGACCATTGCAGGAGGCAATGTGGCATTATACAACAGAGAGTTGAATGAAACAGATGTAAGTCTATTACCTTGTTCACTTTCCCTAACAGTACCAGAAATATTAGCCAGCCAACTTTTGGCTCCTACCAACTGAGCCAGTGCAGAAATATCGGCTGAAGCCCCCTTTTCATTGGAAATCAGCCATTAAAACCAGGACCAACCTACTCCTGTAGAGGAGCTGGCACTATTGTTAAAGTTATAAACATACCTATCAAGAGAGGGGGAAAGGGAGAAACCTTTAGCAACTTGATGTTTCTCCCAAGAATGATCCTGACAAGGTGTAAATATTGGGGGGAAACCAAGATTAGGGGAACAGTAAGGAGAGGCCTTGAAATGAGTGGCATTATAAATACTACTAGAAAAAGGAGGCACTGGGATTAGTACCTCGGAGATAATAGCTAAGGTAGTTATGTTAAGAGCAGAGCTGTTGTTTGCAGGGGTCTCTGAGCCTGATTGATTCCCCGAAGCTACCTTGCTCAATACAGCACTGATAATGCTTCCTGAGACCTGATTGGACCGCAATGGGTCCTCCCAGTTAGTCAAATTTTTGGTCTTAAGGCTAATGCAATTAGCGTTTCTAAGGCTGAAACAAAAAAGTCCTGTGAGATTAACTTGAGATTGATTAAAAATTCTCTCCATGTCCCCTCTAGGAGAGGCACAGGGAGCAGACATCTCACATGAGGTAGAAAAAAGAGTGGGGAGGACACTAGAATTACCATGAACTGGCATCGGCATTGGCCATGCTCGTGCCACTGCCCACCACCGCATTGGTGTCGCCTGTGCCATCGGCACCAGCACCAGAGCCAGAGCACTTAGTAGAATGAAGATCCTCATCACAGGATTGTTGTGGTATCTCTTGTTGCTGGTCAGTTGATGTCGAGACTCTTCTTGTCAAGCGTTCAGGGACCCACAATGGTTCCGTACGATCCTGGGGAAAAACACATACAGATCCTCGTGCCCATGTCAGCACGGGGTCAGGGCCGTTCCATTGGCCCGTAAGAACATCCTTCCACTTAACATAGCCAATCACAGAGGGCTGAGGGGACACATGTCTATCGGCCGCAGAGCGACCATGAATATCCAAATTCAAAAAATTAATGGTAAAGAGAGCTAAGGACAGGCGTTCTTTAGGAGTGTGTTCAGCTCCTATTCCCCCTTTTTGTTTTTGTAAAGTTTCCTTTATGGTGCGATGAGCATGCTCAACAATGCCTTGTCTTTGAGGATTATAAGGCAAACCATGAGTAAGTTGCACTCCCATAGTAGAACAAAAAACTGTAAATTGTCTGCCAGTATAAGCAGTTCCATTATCAGTCTTAAGGGATGCAGGTGCACCCCATGCTGCCCATGCCTCTAAACAGTGAGTAATGACATTACGTGCCTTTTCTCCCGATAAAGCAGAAGCATGGATAATTCCAGAGCACGTATCAACGGAAACATGCACATACTTAAGGTTACCAAAGTCAGGTATATGTGTCACATCCATTTGCCAAACAATCAATGGCTTTAATCCCCGTGGGTTTACTCCATAATTAGGGGGATGAAGAAATGTGACACAATGGGGACATTGCAATACTATCTGCCGAGCATCCACTCTTGAAATGGAAAAACGCCTGCGCAGCATTAATGCATTAACATGGAAGTTTTGGTGAAACAACTTAGCCCTCTCTAAGGAGGAAGCCAAGCATATCAATTTGCCTCTAGTGGCTAAGTCCGCACAGGCATTACCTTGGGATAACGGACCAGGAAGAGAGGTGTGAGCCCTGATGTGCATTGGATAAAAAGAAGCAGTGCAGTTAGAGATAAGCTGTTGAAGCTGAGTAAAGTAAACAGACACATTGTGGGCATCACTAATAGTTCCCACGGTCCCCAGGACTTTTAGTGCTTGTACCACATAGCTAGAGTCCGAAATAAGATTAAAAGGAAAAGAACACTGTTTAAAAACTTCAATAACAATTTGTAGTTCTACCCATTGTGGATTTCCAGGAGCAAATTGATGCTGGATAGGGGGAGAGTCATTAATTACATAGGCTCCCATTCCAGACTTGGAACCATCAGTAAAAATGTTAACAGCCCCCGGAAATGGACTGGATGAAGTTACCTTAGGGAAAATGATGGGATGTTCTTTAACAAAATGGAGTAATGGATGAGAAGGGTAGTGATTATCAATACCCCCTTGAAACGAGCAACACAGAATAGCCCAGTTGTCTAGAGTAGCACATAAAACATTAAGTTGAGCTTTAGTGTAGGGCATGATAAGAGAAGAAGGTGATTGGCCGAAAAATTGAATGCTTTGTTGAATCCCTTTAAGTGCCAATGCTGCAACTGCATCAGGATAATATTCTAAGGATTTTCCTGGGGATACATGTGGGTGGATCCATAGTAAAGGCCCATCTTGCCACAGTACTCCAGTAGGCTGCCGCATAGTGGCAAGCACACATAACTGGAAAGGTTTATCACTCTGGAGCCTGCATAGAGTGGCATGCTGTATAGCTTGTTCTACTTTTATAAGGGCCACTCTAGCCTCAGTAGTGAGGCTACGAGGGGAAGCAAGATCTGGATCACCCTTAAGAGTAGCATACAAAGGCTGGAGCACAATATTAGGAATATGTAAATATCCTCTTATCCAATTAATATCTCCCAGCAATTTTTGAAAATCATTTAGAGTTTGGAGATCTTGAGTCCTGATGGTAATTTTTTGTGGTTTTAATTTGTCATACCCAATTGTCGCTCCCCAAAACCTGATAGAATCCCCCGTTTGAACCTTTTCATGTGCGATGTGCAGTCCATGTTGAGCCAACAGCATCACGAGTTCTTTATAAGCCTCATAAACTGTCTGTTCTAATTTTGCGGCCAATAACACATCATCCATATAGTGAATGATCTTGGTGGAGGAATACTTACATCTGAGAGGTGCGAGTGCCTTCCCCACATACATCTGGCACATCGTGGGACTGTTAGCCATCCCCTGTGGCAACACCACCCACTCAAACCTTTGATCTGGTTCTTCGTGATTACACGAGGGAAGGGTGAAAGCAAAACGTTGTGAATCTTTAGGATGCAAAGGAATGGAAAAGAAACAGTCTTTAATGTCAATAACAATTATATGCCAGCCTTGAGGAACAGAGGAGAGCAGAGGCAGCCCTCTTTGAATGGGCCCCATAAGCTGCATCTGAGCATTAACTGCTCGTAGATCATGCAGTAGGCGCCACTTCCCTGATTTTTTCTTAATGACAAATATGGGAGTATTCCATGGAGAAGTAGAAGGTTGGATGTGACCCAAATCAAGTTGTTCTTTGACTAGATCATGGGCTGCTGCCAGTTTAACCGAGGGAAGAGGCCACTGAAGCACCCAAACAGGCTCCTCGGTGAGCCATGTTATAGGTATTTGAGCCCCAGTGGCTCCTAGGAAAAACCCAGACCAAACCTGTTAAGCTTTTGATGACCTTGCACAGGATGCTTACATCCCTGTAGGTGCCTTCCTAGTCCTAGACCTGGCCTATACCCCATATTTTGCATGATATGTTGAGACACTGGGGAATAGTCATTACTAAGAGTGAACCCCATGTCTTTCATCAGATCACGGCCCCATAAAGAAATGGGTAAATCAAGTACATAAGGCTGAAAGGTACCATCATGTCCTTCCGAGTCCTTCCAAGATAGGTGTCTACAGCTGATTTGAGGGGCTTGGGCATATCCAAGTCCTCTTAAGGATTGATCAGAAGCCTGCACTGGCCATCCCCTAGACCAGTCCTTAAGGGCTATGATACTACGATCTGCTCCTGTGTCCAGCAATCCCACAATAGATTTACCTTCTATGCTTAATTCCAAAGTGGGGCGATTGCTCATATCCAGTGACAAATAGGCACAATTTCCTCCGGTGATACCAATCTGATTTCCTGTCCGTGACCTTGAGTCAGCAGGGAAGTGATTATGCAAACTAGGCAAAATTAGCAATTGAGCAATCCGATCCCCTGGGGAGATAGACACAATGCCCCTTGGAGCTTCCACCATAACTTTTACTGCCCCTACAGTATCAGGGTTTATAACTCCGGGGAAAACATGAATACCTTGTAGGATAGAGGATGAACGTCCAATTAACAAACATACAGTGCCAGGGGGTAAAGGCCCTTTGAACTCAGTTTCCACCAATTGGATTCCCATCTTAGGTGTTAATACGAGTCTGGAGGTGGAACAGAGGTCCAATCCCGCGGCACCTGTAGTGGCTCTCCGCATCTCGTGGGATGGCGCAGAGAAGGCCATGTCTCGGATTCGGGTGTGACATTCTCCATTGCCCCATATATTCGTGGGCCCTGGGGTCGGGGGCCCCTTCGGCCGTTTTTTGGCCCCGGTGAAATAGGCTGTCCATGGATGTCCTTCACTGATCTACACTCTCTTGCCCAATGCTTCCCCTTTTTGCATTTTGGACACAGCCCCGGTTGCCGAGGGCTATTAGAAGGGCCACCGCGAGGAGGTCCAGTAAAATTGCATTTTTTGGGACAGTCACGTTTGAAATGGCCGGATTGACCACGATGGAAGCATGTTCCGGCACCAGGACCGCCCCCTTTTGCGATCCGAAGGACAGCAGCTGCAAGACCTGCATTAGTTAAAGGTCCTCCAAGCTCTCTACACACTTTCATCCAAGCTTCTATGCCCTTGTTTTTATAAGGAGCGATTGCTGCTTTACATTCTTTGGTGCATTGCTCAAAAACAAGTTGTTTAATCAAGGGCATTGCTCTATCAGGGTCACCAAAGATTTTTCCTGCGGCATCCACCATCCTAGCAACAAAGTCCGAGAAAGGTTCTGTGGGGCCTTGCATGATTTTTGTTAAATTGCCAGACACTTCTCCTCTATTTGGGAGTGATTTCCATGCACGGATACAAATGTTATTGATCTGTTCATATACCTCAGTGGGGTATCCTGTTTGTTGATTAGCAAATCTGCCTTGTCCCAAAAGCATTTCCTTGTCCCAATGGGGGTGTCCGGCCGCATAGTTTTGGGCAGCCTGCTCTACAGCGCCCTCTAGCACAAAGGCTCTCCAGTCCAAATATTTGCCTGGAGAAACACAAGCCCGAACAAGGCTAGTCCAATCAGAGGGAGTCATACAGTATCTAGACAGACTCTCCACCTGAGTTAATGTGAAGGCGGCATCCACCGCATAAGTGCGCACAGACTCTGCCAGGGTCTTCACAATTTTGAAATCTAAAGGCTCATGGAATCTTCCCCTATTTTCATCCTGGAAAACTGGATAAGCAAGACCCATCTCAGCGTTAACAGCCCTCCATGCTTGGGCATGGAAAGCTCTCCTCGAAACACCCTCACCGTACGGCGGCGGGTCCGGAGGATCATTTTTCTTGCGCTCCTGTTTATTTTTGTTCCCTTCTCCCATAGTTAAACTCCCTAGCTGCCGAGACAGTCTCCTGAGCTCCTCCTTCTCATCCTCCTCCTCTTCTGACCACTTTTGCATGGGAGTGTGCGCAGTGTACTGAGATATGGATAGAAGCGTTTCCTCCCCCGTTTCTCTCTCTGCACATTCCCTTCCTCCTGAAATATTTCACTCCGTGCCAGAGACAATCGCCTCCTCCCCTGTTTCTCGCTCTGCACATTCCCTTCCTCCTGAAATATTTCACTCCGTGCCAGAGACAATCGCCTCCTCCCCTGTTTCTTGCTCCGCACACTGCCATCCTCCTGAAATACGTCACTGCCTGCCGGAGATAATTGTTTCCTCCCCTGTTTCTCGCTTCGCACACTCCCACCCTGCTGAAATACCTCACTGCCTGCCATTTCTGATCTTTCTTCATGTAATTGCTCTAAAACTTCTTGTCCTTTAGTAAGTGCTTCCTGACATCTGCCATCTGCGAGGCAACTACGGATCATCTTCCAAAGGGCTATCACCCCACCCTCTAATATGCCCTGCTCAGAAGCAAAGTCAAGATCTGTGCCTAACTTATCCCAGCTAGGTATAGTGAGGCTGCCAGAAAATGCGAACCACGGGGCAACAATATCTGTCTTCTGTAAATATCTCTGTAAAGTACTACGTTTCACTTTTAGGCCCTTGGAACGTAACAGGTTATCTAGGGCCAGGAGAAGCGGACTTGAAGATATGGCACCCATGGCACAACAAAAGACACACAACAAACAAAAGTGAAAGTAAGAGCAAAAGTACACAGTGCAGCTGCAATAAGATTTAATGCTCTCTCTGGCTTTACAGAGGAGCTGCCGCTTTGATAGCGGGTCCTAATTACCTAGGACTAATCTCCGCTTTGACCGCGGGTCCCAAATAATCTGGGACTAATCTCCGCTTTGACCGCAGGTCCCAATTAATCTGGGACTAATCTCCACTTTGACCGCGGGTCCCACTTACCTAGGACTGATCTCCGCTTTGATAGCGGGTCCTACTAATCTAGGACTGATCTCCGCTTTGACCGTGGGTCCTACTTACCTGGGACTAATTGGTGCACCACCCCTGACTGCTGAAAGTTCTGGTTCCCGGGTTTTCAGCACCACTTGTCGCGACCCCTTGCCCACAAGGAAGACGCAACTCAGGAATCTTCTTTCAGCAGTTTATTCAGGCCCTTGATATTTCTTCTAATTCCCCGTCGGATGCCCCTCCCAGCCTTAATAAAGCATCCCAAGCCCCAATGCGAAGCTGCCACGTGGAACTTTCTCACAGGGTGCTGAGAAACCATGCACCAACTCTCCCAAACAAGGAGTTGTTTATTACAGACCACAGTGGAGCCAGCGCCATCTTGCAATGGCGACCATAATCTGCAGAAACAGCTCACCACAGCCTGTGTGGAGAGCAGTTCCCGGGTGCCTATGGTCGATATACAATTCTAACTTCTGAATGTGTCACAGGATGTAGGGGTAACCTCCATCTCATGGGAACCTTCTGAGCATCTGTTAGAACAAAGTGGTTACCAAGGCAGTGACCTCATTCAGTTCCTGAAGGAATTGACCCACCTCACTTCTTTGTTGATGCAATTTGCTGATTTCGGGATCCAGGAAGCCAAGCACACAGAGCCAGTCCCAGTCCCAGTCCCATTGGGTTCACTTGTTTGGATTTACCAAAGACAGAGTCAGTCTTTCTTGGTAAATACTGATCTGTGGATGGTTAAATGCCAGGAAAGCTCTGAAGAGGGGCCTTCCTGAGAAAGCAGGTAGTGACTCCCTGATGGCTCCTGACAACTTTACAGAGTTGGTAATGAAGACCAGATCTGAGACAGGACAGGCCATTTCGTGGGAACATAGTATGGCCAATCAGTCTGAGGACACTCTGGATAGTCACAGACCTACTTGGGTAAAGGAGGTGCCTTTGTGGGTGTGCATGTGAGTTTGGTTTTGTCTCATGTTATGAGAATAGGTAGGAAAGGCAGTTTGTTTGGTTTGGAGTGGACTGTTTTTAATAAGTCATTTGACATGGCGAGTGTTTCTTTGTTTGTGTATCCCACTGTATCCGTGGTTGTAGACCTTTGAAAAGCGAATGCATCAATGGTTGTGTCCTGTCTAATATAAAGTGTCCCAGCGTTCATCCTGCCCAATTTAAGAATGGAGAGTGGCTTGCCTATGGATGGGCAATACCTACTATCTTTCTAAGTTCCTGTTTCTTCGTGAATTCTGGCCACTCTCCTGAATAGGCTCATGGTTTTGTGTCCAACATATGTACCACCACAAGGCTCTGTCACATGGCCATGTACTGATAGCTGAAGGGAATGGGAGAATCTCAGAAAACTCAGATATCAGTGTGACCAGGAAAGTCTTAGTGGAGAAACCCTGCTTTGGGCCTTTTGCTTACTTATGTTTCTATTACCCTGAATGTCAAGAAGGTCTTTACCTCAGGCCACCCATTTGTGAAGCCTTAAGAAAACTGTTTTCATATGGAAATGAATGGGCATCACCTGTGGCTCTTTGCTTAATTGCTTTGGAATGGGATGTGCTTGAATCAGCCTCTTGTCCTTGTGTGAGGTTGTGGCTTAAATTCTCAGCACCTGATAGATCTAAATAAAAATCCCATGTGCTTCCAAACCAAAATGGCCAAAAGAGCAGTCATTGTGGATAAATTTTTTTGCCTTCTTAGGTTGGGTTCCTGACCTACATCAAGTGAGAATAGGGATCCTTTGGGTCAAATGCGTTCTTCAAATCCCTGCAGAGGCTATCCCATAGGTTCTTGGGTTTTCTCATGACTCCAAATCACATAAAGAATCTATACCTGACAGCTAGTAGGCCTCAAATTGGAAAAGCGGAACACTTTACCAGCAGGAATATTTGATCACTCCTGGTTCAAAGGAAGAGTACCCAGGCCACCATGATTTTAGGCAAATGAGGGGCAAGTGAGCTTATTTTGGACAGTTTCTTGGCCTTGCCTCTCATAGAAACCTCCAGCCACAGGGTATGATGAGTGTCTATATGGAAGAAGATGAGTGTCATGTGGGAGTGTTTTGGATTTAAGCGAAGAAAGAGAGAACTGAAATTACTGACATATGGGATCAAAAAGGCAATATAACAACAGATGCTACAGAAATAAAGAAGACAATTATAAATTATTTTGAAAACCTATATTCCAATAAAATAGAAAATAGTGAAGACATTGATAAATTTCTTAAGTCATATGATTTGCACAAACTGAGTCAGGAGGATACACACAATTGAAACAGACCAATATCAATGGATAAAATAGAAGAAGCGATCAAAAGACTACCAACCAAGAAAAGTCCAGGTTCAGATGGGTATACAGTGGAGTTTTACAAGACCTTTAAAAAAGAATTAATACCAATAATTTTCAAGATATTTCAGGAAATAGAAAAAGAGGGAGCTCTGCCAAATTCATTCTATGAGGCCAAGAACACTCTGATTCCGAAACCAGACAAAGAAACCTCAAAGAAAGAAAACTACAGACTAATATCTCTGATGAACCTAGATGCAAAAAACCTCAATTAAATTCTGGCGAATTGGATACAAAGGCACATCAAAAAAATTGTGCATCATGATCAGGTAGGATTCATCCCTGAGATGCAAGGACGGTTCAATATACAGAAATCAATAAATGTTATTCACAACATAAATATACTTAAAGATAAGAAGCATATGATCATCTAGATAGATGCAGAAAAATCATTCGACAAAGTAGAGCATCCCTTTATGTTCAAAACATTAGAAAAACCAGGGATAACAGGAACTTACCTCGACACTGTAAAAGCTATCTATGCTAACCCTCAGGCTAGTATCATTCTGAATGGAGAAAAATTGAAGGCATTCCCTCTAAAATCTGGAACACGACAGGGATGTCCTCTATCACCACTTCTATTCAATATAGTTTTTGAAACTGGCCAGAGTAATTAGACAGACGAAAGAAATTAAAGGCATAAAAATAGAAAAAGAAGAACTTAAAATATCACTATTTGCAGATGACATTATTCTTTATATAGAAAACCCAAAAGGGTCTACAAAAAAAACTACTAGAACTAATGAATGAATTCAGCAATGTGGCAGCATATAAAATCAACATGCATAAATCAAAAGCATTTCTGTATATCAGCGACAAAACTTCTGAAACAGAAATGAGGAAAAACACTCCATTCACATATCCTCAAAAAAAAAAAATCTTGGTAAACAACCTAACAAAAGAGGTGAAAGATTTATACAATGCAAACTACAGAACCCTAAAAAGAGAAGTAGAATAAGATCTTAGAAGATGGAAAATATACCCTGTTTATGCATAGGCAGAACTAACATCATCAAAATGGTGATATTACCAAAAGTTCTCTATAGGTTTAACGCAATGCCAATCAAAATCCCAAGGGCATTTCTTGTAGAAATAGAGAAAGCAATCATGAAATTCATATGGAAAAATAAAAGACCCAGAATAGCAAAAGCATTTCTAAGCAGGAAGTGTGAATCAGGCGGTATAGCGATACCAGATTTCAAACTATATTACAGAGCAATAGTAAAAAAAAAAAACAGCATGGTACTGGTACCAAAACAGGCAGGTGGACCAATGGTACAGAATGGAGGACACAGAGACTAATCCAAAAAGCTACAACTGTCTTATATTTGATAAAGGAGCTAAAAGCATGCAATGGAGGAAGGATAGCATCTTCAACAAATGGTGCTGGGAAAACTGGAAATCCATATGTAACAAAATGAAACTGAATCCCTTTCTCTCGCCATGGACAAAAGTTATATCAAAATGGATCAAGGAGCTTTATATCAAATCAGAGACATGGCGTCTGATAGAAGAAAAATTGGCTACGATCTACATACTGTGGTGTTGGGCTCCAAATTCCTCAAAAGGACACCCATAGCACAAGAGTTAATAACTAGAATCAACAAATGGGACTTACTCAAACTAAAAAGGTTTTTCGCAGCAAGAGAAACAATAAGAGAGGTAAATAGGGAGCCTACATCCTGGAAACAAATCTTTATTCCTCACACTTCAGATAGAGCCCTAATATCAAGAATATACAAAGAACTCAAAAAATTAGACAATAAGATAACAAATAACCCAATCAACAAATGGGCTAAGGATCTGAACAGACACTTCTCAGAGGAGGACATACAATCAATCAACAAGTACATGAAAAAATACTCACCATCTCCAGCAATCAGAGAAATGCAAATCAAAACCACCCTAAGATACCATCACACTCCAGTAAGATTGGCAGCATTTATGAAGCCAAACAAACACAAGTGCTGGGGAGGATGTGGGGAAAGAGGTACACTTGTACATTACTGGTGGGACTGCAAATTGGTGTAGCCAATTTGGAAAGCAGTATGGAGATTTCTTGGAAAGCTGGGAATGGAACCACCATTTGACCCAGCTCTTCCCTTTCTCATTCTATTCCCTAAAGACCTAAAAAGAGCATGCTACAGGGAAACTGCTACATCGATGTTCATAGCACCAAAATTCACAATAGCAAGACGGTGGAACCAACCTAGATGCCCTTCAATAGATGAATGGATAAAAAAAAGTGGCATTTATTCACAACGGAGTATTACTCTGCATTAAAAAATGACAAAATCATTGAATTTGCAGGGAAATGGATGGCATTAGAGGAGATTATGCTAAGTGAAGGTAGCCAAACCCTAGCAAACAAATGCCAAATGTCTTCTTTAATATAAGGAGAGTAACTAAGAACAGAGAAGGGACGAAAAGCATGAGAAGAAAATTAACATTTAACAGGGATGTGAGGTGGGAGGGAAAGTGAGAGAGAAGGGAAATTGCATGGAAATGGAAGGAGACCCTCAGGGTAATAAAAAATTACATACAAGAGGAAGTGAGGGGAAAGGGAAAAATAATACAAGGGGGAAAATTTATTAGAGTAGTGGGATTAGAGAGAGAAGAAGGGAGGAGAGGGCATGGGAGGGGGGATAGTAGAGGATAGGAAAGGCAGAAGAATACAACATACAGTAGTAAGGCAATATGTGAATCAATGGATGTGTAACTGATTTGATTCTGCAATCTGTATACAGGGTAAAAATAGGAGTTCATAACCCACTTGAATCAAAGTGTGAAATATGATACATCAAGAACTATGTAATGTTTTGAAGAATCATAAATAAAAATTTAAAAAAAAAGAAAACTCACTTAGGTGAATGATGCACGCGAATCCTAATATTTCTACAGTAACTGACCCAGTTTAACATCAATGCAAGTAGATTCCTATGGGACATGACGTACATTTTGACATTCATTTTTATTCAACACTGGTACACTACTATTTCATCAGTTTATGCACATTATAGGATGTATATTTCATCCACAATTTAGCAAATTTATAGGCATTTGTTTCACTTTCAATCACTTCCTGCTTCAGAACACATGTATTCCTCCATATTTTTTGACTGGTCTTTTCATGAGACTTCTTACCAAACACAATATTTTCCATTTCCATTATCACTTTTGAAGCAAAACTCACACACACTTCATGATAAACAATAACCCTAAGATTACCATTAGATACATAACTGGTTGGAATGACTGATTTTATGTCAATTAATGATTTCTAATATACTTTCAGATATCAATTCAATCTATTATTTAAAGAGGAACCAGTTATATTATTTATTCACAGTAAGTTCTATTCATGCATTATCTCTATATTCATAGACTCAGGGTACACCACTTTGTACCCCCAATACTAATTTATATGTCTTCAAATATTGCTCCCAGTAATAGTGGAAGAAATAATCATGTCACATGATCTACATATATATTTTATCACAATAATTTTCTGGGCACAAATGCAAAGGTCACACTTATGATTGTACCAAATCCTAAATGGAAAGTGAACATGGATTACTAAAAACATCCATGTCCAGGTTGCCTAATGCTTTCAAATATCATTCCTATTGGTGACTACCTATTTTTTTCTTCCTAAGATTATGTATTCAATCTCAATCCTGTTGAAAATGTCTAATCCTATCACTCACATTATAATTGCCTGATTTTGTATTGTCTCTATTGATATCTTCTTTCTTATATTTTTTCCAGTTCATCATTGTGACTGACTCTTCACATGTGCTGACATTTACATTCACTCTATAACCAAAACCCTATTGCTAAAGAACATTTGGTCCAAATTTTATACTCACTCTTCTTCCTAAACCTACCGACTATCCTATTTTGAGTGGATGTTCTCTTCTACAATCAATCATCCAAGGTCCAAGGTCCTATGCCATGGATTATCGATTTATCTGAGACAATTTTGCAGAACGTAATTAAAAGCTAAATATCCCAAACAAGGGCCTAATCCCCTTGTGGACTTAAAATCTTACCTAGATTTCTGTTTTCATACTTATATTTCAGCTGTATATTCTTGTAAATATGGCAGTTTTCCAATACCATTATTCATCCAGCAGAATGATTACTAACCCAAATCGAACATGTTATTAACCCTAACCATACACTGTTCCCTCAATTTAACTTTACAGAAGAGCAGGTACAGAGTTCATCTTACAATACAGGAATTTAGGGTATCTTCCACCTGCTGAGAACCTTTGAGGTTCCATGTAGATTTGATCCCTGAAGAAGATGTAGGCAGCAATGAAGGACCTGAGAGAGCAAAAGTCATCTTCCATGGGAAACAACCTTTTAAGGATGAAGGGTTGTGTCTGAATAAGCCTTTCTCTTCTTAATGTAGAGAAGAAGGACCAAACCAGGCCTGTGTGGAGAGAAGTTCCCGCAAACTGGTGCGGCCAATTTGGAAAGCAGTATGGAGATTCTGGGGAAGGCTGGGAATGGAACAACAATTTGACCCAGCTATTGCCCTTTTTGGACTATTCCCTTAAGACCTTAAAAGAGTGTACTACAGGGATACTGCCACATCGATGTTCATTGCAGCACAATTCACAATTGCTACACTGTGGAACCAACACAGTTGTCCTTCAGTAGATGAATGGATAAAAAAAAAATGTGGCTTCTATACACCCTGGAGTATTACGCAGCACTAAAAAATGACAAAATCATGGAATTTGCAGGAAAATGGATGGTACTAGAGCAGATTATGCTTAGTGACGCCAGTCAATCCTAAAAAACAAATACCAAATGTCTTCTTTGATATAAGGATTGCAACTAAGAACAGAGCAGGGAGGAAGAGCAGGAAGAAAAGATTAGCATTAAACAAAGATATGAGGTGGGAGGGAAAGGGAGAGAAAAGGGAAATTGCATGGTAATGGAAGGAGACCCTCATTGTTACACAAAATTACATGTAAGAGGTTGTCAGGGGAATGGGAAAATAAACAAGGAGAGAAATGAATTAGAGTAGATGGGGTAGTGAGAGAAGATGGGAGGGGAGAGGAGGGGGGATAGTAGAGTATTGGAAAGGTAGCAGGATACAAAAGTAACTAATAGGGCATTATGTAAAAATGTGGATGTGTAACCGATGTGATTCTGCAATCTGTATTTGGGGTAAAAATGGGAGTTCATAACCCACTTGAATCTAATGTATGAAATATGATATGTGAAGAGATTTGTAATGTTTTGAACAACCAATAAAAGAAAAAAAGTAGCAATATATATGCCAATCGAAATTCATCATGAAATATATATAATCCACAGATGCAAAAATATTCATTTACTGAACATGGATTTATGTATAATGTTATTCAACTTGGAAGCTCACCCATAGGTTGAATTTTCAGTTCCAACAGTGTTTAGGAGGAGTGATCTCTTCTCACAATTTGTATCTGCCAATTCAGCCACCTCACAAGTATATACGTGTGATACCAGATAGGATTTTCTATGTGCATATAAAAATACATGCACCGTATAGGCTACAGAGAAAGGGAGACAGGAATTCACATATTTGTTAACTTTAAAAACACATGTAGAGTTATTTCAACAAAAAATTGACTAGATTTATAACTCCTACACTATATAATGCAAAAGGCAATTCCAACTACACACCATGCCTCCTCTGAACTGCTTGTATTTCTATTCTTTTTGGGTTATTTCTCACCATCATATTAAGATTATTAGTCAGAGTCCAGTAGGGTAGGGGTTAATGTCAGGGATTCAGTATTTCAAATGGAAAATTGGAAAATGACTCCAAAGTGTATGTAAACATGTGCTACACAAAAATCTTCCCACTCACATCCAAAGAAGTGCCATGATATTACCTTCGCCCCAAGTAAGACACAATAAGAGGAGAAAAGTGTGAAAATCTGTGATTATGTATCTGAATGGAATATGCTCGGGAGTTCACAACCTTGGAGGTGGTAGAGGAGCTTCCAAAAGTAAGGGACAGGGTAAACACTCCACCAACATGGAGCTCTGCTGGCCTATGACTTCTTGGGAAACTGCCTCTGAGGTTGGGCACTTGAAATATATGTTGTTGTCATGAGCTTTAGCTTCCTTTGTAGTGAGACCATCAAATCTGGGTCTGCATCTATGTGACCTGGAAGACATGGTTTCTTATATTCCAATGAACCTGAGGCAGCAGTGCTGAATTCTCTCTTTGTAGGTAAACTGTGGCCACAGGAAGCCAAGTGTCTCCTGGTGGGGACTGTGAAGACATTTGGTCATCCTTCACATTTTGTGGTGCTTCTTGCTGCTGCACTGGGAATATGGTTTTTGCTTCACAAAATACAAGGAGTTCAACTGGGACAGAGTGCTGGAGAGAGTTCTGTAACGTGTGTTGTGACTCATTTATTTGTTGGTTTTTCCTTTTTTTTTTTTTTTTTTTTTTTTTTTGAGGAATGACCACCAGGCGATGAATTTCCCTCTTAAAACTGCTTTCATTGTGTCCCGTAGATTCCGATATGTTGTGTCTGTGTTTTCGTTTATCTCTAAGAATTTTTTGATTTCCACCTTTATGTCTTCTGTAACCCATTGATCATTCCGTAACATATCGTTCATTTTCCATGTGATGTAGGACTTTTTCTTCCTTCTTTTATCATTGATTTACAGTTTCATTCCATTATAGTCAGAAAAAATGCATGGTATTATCTCCACCCCTTTATATTTACTGAGGGTTGCCCTATGGCATAATATATGGTCTATTTTTGAGAAGGATCCATGTGCTGCTGAAAAAAAGTATATCCATTTGATGATGGTTGGTATATTCTATATATTTCAGTTAAGTCCAGGTTATTGATTGTGATATTGAATTCTATATTTTTTAATTCAACTTTTGTTTGAAATATCTGTCCAATGGTGAGAGAGCTGTGTTGAAGTCACCGATAATTATTGTGTTGTTGTCTATTTGATTCCAGAACTTGAGGAGAATTTGTTTTATGAAGGTCGCAGCACCATTATTTGGTTCATAAATATTGATAATTTTTATGTCTTGTTGGTGAATGATTCCTTTTAAAGTTATATAATATCCATACTTATCCCTTTTGAATAACTTAGTCTTGAAGTCGATTTTATTCTATGTGAGGATGGCCACCCCTGGTCGCTTACGAGGACGGTGTGCATGGTATATTTTTTCCCAACCTTTCACCTTCAGCCTGTGTATGCCTTTTCCATTCAGATGTGTCTCCTGGAGGCAACATATTGTTGGATTTGTTTTTATAATCCAAGTTACCAGCCTATGTCGCTTTATTGGAGAGTTCAACCATTAAGGTTTAGAGTTACTATTTATATATGGTTTGTACTGCCAGCCATTTTGATTATTTATTTTTTTAATTTAGTTTGTTTCTCCTAGATTAGCTTTTCCCCCGCCCTCTGTTATTACTGAGGCACTTCCCAGTGATAGTTTTGGTTGTTGTTTTTCATTTCTTCCTCGTGTAGTGTTTTGCTCAAGACACTTTGCAATGCTGGTTTTCTGGCTGCAAATTCTTTTAGCTTTTGTTAATTATGAAATATTTTTATTTTGTTGTCGTACCTGAAGCTTAATTTTGCTGGATACAGAATTATTGGTTGGCATCCATTGTCTTTCAGTATTTGAAATACATTGTTCCAGGATCTTCTCGCTTTCAGCGTCTGTGATGAAAAATCTGTTGTTAACCTTATTGGTTTACCCCTGAATGTCATCTGCCTCCTTTCTGATGTACCTTTTAATAATTTCTCTTTGGTCTGTTTATTGGATATTTTTGGCATTGGTCTACTGTGATTTTGTGTGCTCGGTGTCCTGTATGCATCTACAATTTGTATATCCGTTTCCTTTTTTATTTCTGGAAAGTTTTCTAAAATTATTTCATTCAGCAGGTTACTCATTCCCTTGGTTTGAATCTCTGTACCTTCCTCTATCCAGATGACTCATAAGTTTGTTTTTTTATGTTATCCCATATCTCTTGGATGTTTTTCTCATGATTTTTTACCAGTTTTTCGGAGTTGGCTAGACTCCTTTCAAGATGATATATTTTTTCTTCATTATTTGACGTTCTGGCTTCTACTTGCTCCACTCTGTTAGTGATACTCTCAATTGAGTTTTTAATTTGGTTTATCGTTTCCTTCATTTCTAGAATTATTGTTTGATTTCTTTTATAATCTCTATCTCCTGATAAAGACGCTTAACTTCTTCTTTTATCTGTTTATGTAATTCATTTTCAATGTGTTCTTTCACTGTTTGGAATTGCTGTCTCGTATCCTCTTTAAGGTTCCATTCCATCTGTCTAAGGTATTCCTTGAGTTGTTTATATGACCATTTTCCTGATGATTCTAGGTCCTCCTGATTATTTATGTTGTCCTTCATTGTTTGTACACATTTTCATCCTTGCTTTTTTATGCTGCTAATATTACTTCTTGTTCTGTTTGACTGCTGAGTTACTGCTTACTCTTATAAATTTATTTGAAGCTTGGGAGGAAAGATAGTAGTAGGGATGGGAAGAAGTCACTAAAGAGAATGAGAGTAGGCAGGTAGAATTCAAGGAAGGGAGAATAAGAAAATTGAAAAGAAATGAAAAGACAAAAGAAAAAAAATAGAAAATAAAGAAAGAAATAAAATTTTTTAGAAATAATAATGATAATTATAAAAATGAAAATTAAAATTTAAAAGAATCATAAAATAATAAATTTTAAAAATTTTAAAAAATAAAAACATTAAAAAAAGTTAAAGAACAACAACAAAAAATGAAAATGAAAGAAAAAGAAGAAAATAAAAAGAAAAAAATAATAATAATACATGCAGTAATAGAGTTCAATTAACTTCTCTTCCAGTAGGTGGAGCTGTGTGCATTGGGCCAAGCTTCTCCTCTCAATAGGTGGGAAGCAATCACTGTGCAGCAACTCTTTATCCCAGAATGGGCGGATCTCCAATCCTGAGTGTCTAGGGCCTTCTCTTTTGTTTCCTCAAGCCAGGCCCCCCAACCTGTGACGCTCACCACAATACTATGTAATGTTTTGAACAACCATTAATAAAAAGTTTTAAAAAAAGAAAACTAAATTCAGTGAATGATGCACGGGAATCCTAATATTTCTACAGTAACTGACTCAGTTTAACATCAATGCAAGTCGATTCCTATGGGACATGATATGTATTTTGCCGTTCATTTGTATTCAACACTGGTACACTACTATTTCATCAGTTTATGCACATCATTGGATATATATTTCATCCACAATTTAGCAAATTTATAGGCATTTGTTTCACTTTCAATCACTTCCTGCTTCACAACTCATGTATTCCTCCATATTTCTTGACTGGTCTTTTCATGAGACTTCTTTCCAAACACATTATTTTCGATTTCCATAATCACTTTTGAAGCAAAACTCACACACACTTCATGATAAACAATTACCCTAAGATTACGATTAGATATATAACTGGTTGGAATGAATGATTGTATGTCAATATATGATATCTTATATATTTTCAGATATCAATTCAATCTATTATTTAAAGTGGAACCAGTTAGATTATTTATTCACAGTATATTCTATTCATCCATTATCTCTATATTCATTGACACAGGGTACACTACTTTGTACCCCCAATACTAATTTATATGTCTTCAAATATTGCTCCCAGAAATGGTGAAAGAAATACTCATATCACATGATCCACAGATACATTTTATCACAATAATTTTCTGGGCAGAAAATGCAAAGGTCACACTTATGATTGTACCAAAGCCTAAATGGAAAGTGAACATGGATTACTAAAAACATCCATGTCCAGGTTGCCTAATGCTTTCAAATGTTATTCCTATTGGTAACTACATATTTTTTTTCTTCTTAAGATTATGCATTCAATCTTAACCATGTTGAAAATGTCTAATCCTATCACTCACATTATAATTGCCTGATTTTGTAATGTCTCTATTGATATCTTTTTTCCTATATTTTCTCCAGTTCATCATTGTGACTGAGTCTTCACATGTGCTGACATTTACATTCACTCTATAACCGAAACCCTGTTGCTAAAGAACATTTGTTCCAAATTTTATACTCACTCTTCTTCCTAAACCTACAGACTATCTTCCTAATCCTACTGACTCTCCCAATTTGAGTAAATGTTCTCTTCTACAATCAATCATCCAAAGTACAAGGTCCTTTGCAATTGTATATCGCATTATCTGAGACATCTCTGCAGAATGTAATTCAAAGCTAAGTATCCAAATCAAGGGCCTAATGCCCTTCTGGGCTACAAATCTTACATAGATTTCTGTTTTTGTACTTATATTTCACCTCTATAATCTTATAAATATTGCAGGTTACCAATAGCAGTAATCATCCTGCAGAATGATTTATAACCCAAATCGAACAAGGTATTAACCCTAACCATACACTGATCCGTCAATCTAACTTTACAAAAGGGCAGGGTCAGAGTTCATCTTAAAATACAGGAATGTAGGGGATCTTCCACCTGCTGAGAACCTCAAAGGTCCATGCAGATTTGATCCCAGGGAAAGATGCAGGCAGCTATGAAGTACCTGAGAGAGCAAAAGTCACCTTCCATGGGAAACAACCTGGTAAGGATGAAGGGTAGCTTCTGAATAAGCCTCTCTCTTCTTAATGTAGAGAAGATGGACCAAACCAGTCCTGTGTGGTAAGCTGTTCCCGGATGCCTATGGTTGATATACCATTCTAACTTGTGAAAATATCACAGGAAGTAGGGGCAACCTCCATCATAGGACCATTGGAAGGAACTGTTAGGACAAAGTGGTTGCCAAAGCAGTGACCTCATTAAGATATTGAAGGAAGTAACCTCACCTTACTTCTTTGGTGATGGAAGTCTCAGATCCGGGAAGCCAGGCACCAAGAGCCAGTCCCAGTCCCAGTCTCAGTGTTCTCACTTGTTTGGATTTACCAAGGACAGAGTCAGTCTTTCTTGGTACCTACTGATGTGAGGATGGCCAAATGTCAGGAAAGCTCTGAAGATGGGCCTTTCCTGAGAAACCAGGTAGTGGATCACCGCTGGTTCATGAAAACTTCACAGAGTTGGCCAAGGAGACCAGATCTGACACAGGACAGGCCATTTCAGCGGAACATAGTATGGCCCACCATTCAGAGGACACTCCCGATAGTTACAGACCTACTTGGGGGATGGAGGTGCCTTTGTGGGTTTGGGTGTGGGTTTGAGGTTTTGTCTCATGTTCTAAGAATAGTTAGGAAAGGTGGTTTGTTTGGTTTGGAGTGAACTGTTTCTGGTAAGACGTTTCGCAAGGCGAGTGTTTCTTTTTCTGTGCATCCACTGTGTCCGTGGTTGTAGATATTAGAAAAGAGAATGCATCAATGGATGTGTCCTGTCTAGTAGAAAGCATTCCAGGATTTATCTTGTCCAGTGTATGAATGGACTGCGGCTTGACTTATGGATGGGCAACATCTACTCTCTTCCTAAGTTCCTGTTTTCTTCCTGAAAACTGATCACTCTCAGAATAGGCTCACGATTTTGTTTCCATGATTTGTACCACCTCCAAGCTCTGTGCTTACCAATTGTTCTGTTGCCCTGAATGTGAGGAAGGTCTTTTCTTCAGGCCAAACCTTTGTGAAGCATGAAGAAAACAGTTTTCAAATGGAAATGAAAGGGCATCACCTGTGGCTCTTTACTTAATTTCTTTGGAAAGGGATGTGTCTGAATCAGATTTTTGGCCCTGTGTGAGGTTATGTCTTAGATTCTCAGCACCTGAAGGATCTAAAAAAAAGATCCAATGTGTGCATCTAAAACAAAAATTGCCAAAAGAGCAGTCATTGTGAATGAAGTCTCTTGCCTACCTCTGTAAGGTTCCTGACCTTCATCAAGTGAGACTAGTGATCATTTGGGTCAAATGAGTTCCTCAGAACCCTGCAGAGGCTAGCCCATAGGTGCTTGGTTTTTCTCATGACTCCAATTCACATAAAGAATCTAAACCCCACAGTCAATAGGCCTCAAATTGGAGAAGCAGTGCCGTATTAACGAGTATTAGGGATTAACGTATTAGGGATTCTTTGGGTCAAATGAGTTCTTCAAAGTCCCGCAGAGGTTCTTGTGTTTTCTCATGACTCCAAATCACATAAATAATCTATACCTAAAAGTCAGTAGGCCTCAAATTGGAGAAATAGAGCAGTATTAACGGCAGGCTTATTTGATCACTCGTGGTTCACAGGAAGGGTGTCCAGGCCACCTTGAATATTGGCAAATGAGGGGCAAGGGAGTTTATTTTGGACACTGTCTTTGGCTGTGCCCCTCATGGAAAACTCCTGGCAAAGGTTACGATGAGTGACTATATGGAAGAAGATGAGGGAGATGTGGGAGAGTTTTGGTTTTAATTTTGGTCATTTGTGAGGCGGTTGGAAGAAATGACTTGGTCCACCAGGGCTTGAACTCTGGTGTGATTCCCCTTAGAGACTGGGTTTTGGAACTGACCTCAGAGAAGTATTGCCATGAATTTTTTTGGGATTTTAGGAGGCCACGCATGAGAGTCGCCCTTGGAAACTGAAAGCCCAGGGTGGCTTTCCTCAGATCACTGGGAATCTCAGCCAGGATATCACATGATTTTATTCTGAAAGACTTCGTTACCATAGTTGAGAGTCAAAACACACACGTACCTCACATTGTAGACCTCAATGGGCCTGGCTTCATGTGTCCATTTGGCCACTCTTTGGGAAGACTTGCCTGTGAGAGTTCTCCAGAGCATTCACTGAAATGAGCTTCCTCAACATTTAATGTTTTCTGAATGAATTGAAACCAACAGTGCCTCCAACTTCATCCTTGAAAAATGGCTAGAAAAATGCCAATAAATTTTGGAAATTCATTGAAGAAGCTTTGTATGTCCTGTTGCTGATCATGAGGGTACCAGACAGTGCCTTGAATTACTGGGTTTCATGAAAATGGTGTAGAACAGAGATTTCAGTATGTTGGAGCCTGCTGAGTAGTGGGCCTAGAGGAGTGGTGGGCAGGTGTGTGAAATAACATCAGTGGTAGGGCCATGAGGATCTACCATTGAATTCCAAATGGCTTTTGACTGACATGGTGCAGTCAGCAGACCCTTATATGTAAAGGCATCTTGTTATATGGAGAGGTTTCACGGCAATGTTCAGAATGAGGTTGATATGGACAAGGCGGCAATGGGACAAGATATGAGGGATAGAGCCTGGTTGGTGCATTCTCTCGCAGACTCTGACCCACCACTCGTGACAGAACTCCCTCCAGCACTGTGTCCCAGTTGAGCTCCTTGTATTTTGTGACGCAAATACCAAACTCCCAGTGCTGCAGCAAAAATACCACAAAACGTTGAGGAGGAACAAATGGCTTCACAGTCCACACGGGGAGACACTTAGTCTCCAGTGGTCACAGTTGACCTACAAAGAGAGGATTCTGCACTGCTTCCTCATGTTTATTGGAAAATAAGAAACCCTATTGCTAAAGAACTTTTGGTCCAAATCATATACTCACTCTTCTTCCTAAATGTACCGACTATCTTTCAAATCCTAATGACTATCCTTTTTTGAGTGGATGTTCTCTTCTACATTCAATCTTCCAAGGTACAGGTCCTATGCCATTGTATATCAAATTTTCTGAGACATCTGTGCAGAACATAATTCAAAGCTAAGTATCCCAATCAAGGGCCCAATGCCCTTCTGGCCTTCAAATCATACCTAGATTTCTGTTTTCATTCTTATATTTCACCTCTATATTTTTGTAAATATCGCAGGTTCCCAATAACATAATTCATCACAGAGAATATTTCCTAACCCAAATTGAACCTGTTATTAACCCTAAATATACACTCTTCCCTCAATCTCATTTTACTGAAAAGCAGGGACAGAGTTGTTCTTAGAATACAGGAAAGTAAGGGACCTTCCACCTGCTGAGAACCTCAAAGGCCCATACAGAAATGATACCCAGAGAAGTTGTAGGGAGGTACGAAGGACCTGAGAGAGCAAAAGTCATATTTCATGGCAAGCAACCTGGTCAGGATGAAGCAATGTGTCTGAATCAGCTTTTCTCTTCTTATTGTAGAGAAGATGGATCAAACCAGCCTGTGTGGAGAGCTGTTCCTGGGTGCCTATGGATGATATATCATTCTAACTTGTGAAAGTGTCACAGAAAGTAGGGGAAGCCTCCATCTCATGGGACCCTTGGAAGCAACTCTTAGGACAATGTGGTTTCCAAGGCAGTGGCCTCATTCAGTTCCAAAGAAAGTGACATGCCTCATTTCCTTGGTGATTGAACTCTCTGAACTTGGTATCCAAGAAGCCAGGCACCAAGAGGCAGTCCAAATCCCAGTCCCAGTGGGCTCACTTGTTTGGATTTTCCAAGGACAGAGTCAGTCTTTCTCGGTAACTACTGCTGTGAGGATAGCCAAATGCCAGGAGAGTTCTGAAGAGGGACATTTCCTGAGAAAGCAGGTAGTGGCTCAACACTTTGTTCCTGACAACTTCACAGAGTTAGCCAAAGAAACCAGATCAGAGAGGTGGTTTGTTTGGTTTGGAGTGAACTGTTTCTAGTAGATTCTTTTACAAGGTGAGTGTTTCTATGTCTGTGTATCCCACTGTGTCCCTGGTTGTAGACATTAGAAAAGAGAATGCAACAATGGATGTGTCCTGTCTAGTAGAAAGCTTCCCAGCATTCATCCTGCCCAATTTATGAATGGAGTGTACCTTGCCTTATGGATGGGCAACACCTACTACCTTCATAAGTCCCTGTTTTCTTCCTGAATTCTGGCCACTCTCCAGAATACACTCATGGTTTTCTGTCCAAGGTATGTACCAACTCCAAGGTCTGTTACATGACCATGTACTGGATAGCTGAAGGGAATGGCCAGCATATCAAAAAACTCAGATATCCGTGTGACCAGGAAAATCTCAGTGTATAAACCTGCTTTGGGCCTTTTGCTTACCTATTGTTCTTTTGCCCTGAATGTCAGGAAAGTCTTTGCCTCAGGCCACCCCTTTGTGAAGCCTGAAGAAAACAGTTTTGAAATGGAAATGAATGGGCATCACCTGTGGCTCTTTGCTTAATTGCTTTGGAAAGGGATGTGTCTGGATCAGGCTCTTGGCCCTGTGTGAGGCTGTGGCTTAGATTTTCAGCACCTGATGGATCTAAAGAAAGATCCCATGTGAGCATCCAAAACCAAAATGCAAAAAGTTTAGTCATTGTTAATGAATTCTATTGCCTACCCCTTTTAGGTTCCTAAAATCCATCAATTGAGAATAGGGATCCTTTTGGTCAAGTGAGTTCTTCAAATCTCTGCAGAGGACCTTGGTTTTCTCATGACTCCAATTCACATAAAGAATCTAAACCCCACAGTCAGAAGGCCTCAAATTGGAGAAATGGAACAGTATTAAGGGCAGGCCTATTTGATCACTTCTGGTTCACAGGAAGGGTGTCCAGGCCACCCTGAATTTAGGCAAATGAGGTGCAAGGGAGATTATTTTGGACATTGTCTTGGCCTGCGACCCTCATGGAAAACTCCAGCCAGAGGTTATGATGAGTGTCTATATGGGAGAAGATGAGGGCCATGTGGGAGTGTTTTGGTTTTAAATGTTTTTATTTAAGTCGTGGTTGGAAGAGTTGACTGGATCCACCTGGGCTTGAACACTGGTGTGATTCCCCTAGAGACTGAGTTCTGGAACTGACCTCCAAGAAGTATTGCTGTGTATTGTGTTGGGATTTTAGGAGGCCACGCATGAGATTCGCCCTTGGAAACTGAGATCTAGGCCCAGGGTGGCTTTCCACAGAGCACTGGGAATCTCAGGAATGATATTACATGATTTTATTCTTAAAGACGTAGCAGCCATTGTTGCAAGTCAAAAGACACATGGACCTCACATTGTAGACCTCAATGGACCTGGCTTCATGTGACCTTTTGGCCTGTCTTTGGGAAGCCTTGCCTGTTAACGTTTTCTAGAGCTTTCATTGAAATGAGCTTTTTCTCCATTTAATGGTTCCTGAGTGAATTGAATCCCACTGTGCCTCCAATGTCATCGTTGAAAAATGGCTAGATAAATACCATTAAATTTTTGAATTCCCATGACCAGGTCGCACTGGAGAAACTTTGTATGTCCTATTGATGATCATGAGTGTATCAGACAGTGCCTTGATTGACTGGTGTTCATGAAAACGGTGTAGAAGAGAGATGCCAGTAATTTGGAACCTGATGAGTAGTCGGCCTAGAGCAGTGGAGTGCAGGTGTGTGTTAAAACATCTGTGGTGGGGTCATTTGGATTTGCATTGGCTTCCAAATGGTTTGTGACTGACATAGTGTAGCCTCTAGACCCTTGTATGTAAAGGCATCTTGTTATATGGAGAGGTTTCAGTGCAATGTTTAGAATCAGATTGCTATGGTCAAGGGGGCAAGCTATGTGGGATAGAAGCCTGGTTGGTGCATTCTCTTGCAGACCCTTACCCACCACACATGACAGAACTCCCTCGAGCACTGTGTCCCAGTTGAACTCCTTGCATTTCGAGAAGCAAATACCAAACTCCCAGTGCAGCTACAAGAAACACCACAAAAGTGGAGGATGATTAAATGTCTTCACAGTCCACACTGGGAGACACTTAGCCCCCATTGGCAACAGTTTACCTACAAAGAGAGAATTCAGCACTGCTGCCTCATATCCATTGGAAAATATGAAACCATGTCCTCCAGGTCACATAGATGCAGACCCAGATTTGATGGTCTCAATACAAAGGAAGCTAAAGCTCCTGAAAACAACATATATTTCAAGTGCCCAACCTCAGAAGCAGTTTCTCAAGAAATCTTTATGCCGGCAGAGCTCCATGTTTGTGGAGTTATTACCCTGTTCTTTGCTTTTGGAAACTCCTCTACCACCTTCAAGTTTGTGAACTCCTGAGCATTTTCCATTCCAGATGTGTATTCACAGATTTTCAAATCTTCTCTAATTGTGTCTTACTTGGGGTGAAGGTAATGTCAAGGCATTGTTCTGAATGAAAGTGGGAAGATTTTGGGGTAGCACATATTTGCATACACATTGCATTCTTTTTTCAGTTTTCCATTGGAAATACTGAATCCCTGACTGTCAGGGGTAGAAGGAATTCTCCTTCAAAGAATAGCCTGACACTTACAAGAAACAACACCCAGGGAGACATCATCTCTTGGAGACATCATTTAGCCATCTGTGTCCCTGAGACATCCTGTGGCCATCTGTCTTCCTGAAATATCCTGAGGTTATCTCACCTTGTGTAGACATCCAGGAACTGCCGATAAGAGAGCTTTCCCATCTCCAGCATATAAAATCCCCTGTGTGAACAATGTATTTTGAAGGTTGATCAGAACTCCTGTCTTCCTGTCATCTCTCGTGTCTCTTGTCCCTTCATTCCTCCCTATCTTGGTTCGCTGCCCACGTTGATGTGTCCTGCCAGCCGGGACATCTGGCGCCCACTGACTGGGGCTCGAGCCTTTGAGTCATAGGGAACCCCGTCCTCCTGGAAAACTTGGTCAAGCGGAGCTCACAATTGCCTCAGCAGACACCACCGAGAGACAGATCCAGGAGGAGAGTGGGGATGACGCACGGGGGGTGACCCACCATGGGTCAAGCAGTTTTGTCACATGATTTGTATTTGTCGGGCCTCAAGGATTCCTTCAAGACATGGGGGGCACGTGTTAAGAAAAAGGACTTAAATTTTTTCTTTTCATACATAGGGGAATTGTGTCTATGATTTCACCTTGAAGGGACCATTAATGGTAAAAGATGGCTTAGAGTAGGAGACTGTTTAAAAGATTATTATGAATCCTTTGGACAGAAAAATTGCCTCTTCCCACCTTTTCATACTGGAAATTAATTAATGAATTTCTTAAAAGTTCACCCTTTGACAATGGTACCTTAAAACTTTTCAGGATTAGGAAAGAGACTATGCAAAAGACCTCTCGTCCCCCCTCGCATGCCCATCAGTTAGTATAGACATAGACCATTCTCAGTCTCCCCAGGACCCTGGAAACCTTCCTGGTCCCCCTCAAAATACCACCCTAATGAATAGGGCTCCAATGGTTACCAACCACCTTTATCCAGTTTTAAATCCTGGAGACACATTGACCCCTGGGGAGAAGGCTAACTTGGAGAAGGAAGCAACTCCCTATGATACAGAAGACCTGCCACTGCTTAGGACCCAGCCACAGCCTATAGGACTTACACATCCACCTCCCTCCTATATCTCTCCTGCTTTTTGTGCTCTGGCCCTTCAGGGGCCAAATCCCCCCACAAGATATTTTTTCCCCAATTCCCTTGCCTAACCTGGCTCCCTTGGGAGAGTCTCTCCAACATAGACTGGAAGAGATCCAAGTTTAAAAAGAATTAAGATCCCTTGACTCTGAGCTTTATTCATTAGCCTTATTGCTGGAGTCAACACAAGCTGGCCCAAAGTGGTCTAATACAAAGGCTAAGCCGCTCCATTGGACTGTTCTCACTTTTCAGTCACCCTCAGTTAGATAGTTAAGCCTGCCCAGGTTGATGTCAAAGACTTAGACGAGGATCAAGAGGAGGAAGCGGGGGAAATGGATCAAGGAGATCAGGACTCAGAGGATGAGGACTTCATCCCTAGGCAGGAAGGAACCCAGAGTGTCTACAAAACATTAAGCCTGCGTTTTCTTGAAAAAACTTAAAAAGTCTTGTGCTCACTATGGACCCATTGCACCCTACACGTAGGCTTTATTAGAAAGCTACATGACACAATGTCTTACTCCCAATGATTGGAAATTTTTAGACCAAGCTACTCTCAATGCCGCAGACTTCCTGTTATAGAATGCAGATTTCAAAGAGCACTGTCAGGAAACTGCTCAGAAAAATTTAACTAAGCCCTCCTCTAATTCCTGGACTTATGTTTAGCTAGTGGGCAATGCGCCTTTTGACACTAAAACTTAACTGGCACGTTTCCCTGCTGGACTTTTGACACAGATTCAGATGGCTGGCTTACATGCTTGGAGACGCCTCCCTCAAAAGGCCTCTGCTAAGACTTCCCTGGCAAAAATTCGACAAGGGCCCGACAAGCCTTATAGCGACTTTGTTCCCCGGCTTAACCTAGCTGCGGCATTCTTGCTTGGATCAAGTGAAAGCGAAAGCACCTTTGTAAAACATCTTGCCTTTGAAAATGCCAACCTGGCATGTCAGGAAGTTCTTCGACCACATAAGAAAAAAGTGAAACTTTCTGACTTTATTGGACTCTGTACAGGGTTGGGTGTAGCCCTTGCCATGGGTCTCACCCTCGGTGCCGCCTTTACCAAGGCCTTTCACAATCCTGGCTCACGTAGTTGCTTTACTTGTAAACAACCTGGCCATTTTGCACGTGAGTGTCCGACAGGCAAACAAAGCCTAAGAATAGTGTCTTTTCAAACTGAGGCTAAACTGCCCCCAGCTACCCTTTGCCCTAGATGAGGTAAAGGTCATCACTGGGCCAGTGAGTGTAGATCTAAGACAAATGCCCTCAGCAGCCTATCTCAAAATCCTTCTCCACAATTGCCTCATTCCAATTAGCCACCCCAGGCAGCACAGGATTGGACCTTTTTGCCGCCACCGATACAATATTAGACTCAATGCAAGGGCCCCAGATAATACCCACTGGAATTATGGGTCCCACTCCATCTCATATGTGTGCCCTTATTCTTGAAAGAGCCTCTACTACCTTACAAGGTGTTCAGGTCTTCCCTGGCATTAAAGATAATGATTTCACTGGAGAAATAAAAATACTGGCCACAGCTATTAATGGAGTTGTGGCCATCCCAGCAGGAACAAGACTTGCACAATTAATACTCCTTCTCTTGGATTCAGGAGGCACTTCCACCACTCAAACCTACCGAGGGGGACTACCTCCTTGGGCTCCTCTGATGTATATTGGGTTCAGCCCATTTCTCACAATAGACCCACCCTTATCTTACTTATTGAAGGAAAGGAATTCCAAGGAATTCTTGATACTGGAGCTGATGTCACAGTTATTTCTCAAAAATACTGGCCAACAGGTTGGCCCCTCACCCCATCCTTGACAGACCTTAAAGGGATAGGACAGTCAAAATATCCTCTGGTCAGCTCTAGGGCTCTTAGCTGGACTGATAAAGAGGGTAATATGGGAACTGTCACTCCTTTCTTTGTTCCTGACCTTCATCTTAACCTATACGTCCGAGATATTTTGAGTCAAATGTAAGTTATTCTTTCCAGTCCCAATTCCATGGTGACTCATCAAATGCTTCATATGAATTTTGTCCCTGGTACAGGCATGGGGAGACTGAGACAAGGACTGGTTGAGCCTATACAACCCTTACAAAAAACAAATACATATAGACTTGGGTATTTGGATTTTTAGTGTTGGTCCCTGACCCTCCTGTACCCCATGCAGATAAAATTATTTGGGAGACTCAGACTCCTGTGTCGGTGGATCACTGGCCCCTTACCCAAGAAAAATTGGAGGCTGCCTCCATGTTAGTGCAGGAACAGCTGGCAGCTGGCTCTGTAGAGCCATCAAGCTCACCATAGAATAATTCTATTTTTGTTATCAAGAAAAAATCAGGCAAGTGGCGCCTTTTACAAGATTTGTGTGTCATTAATAAAGTTATATGCCTGATGGGAGCACTACAGCCAGGCATTCCCACACCAGTGGCTATTCCCAAAAACTATTGTAAAATGGTTGTTGACTTAAAAGATTGCTTTTTTACCATTGCTTTACATCCTGAGGATAGACCCTATTTTGCCTTTAGTCTCCCTCATATTAATTTTCAGGGCCTTATGCACAGATTTCAATGGAAGGTTCTTCCCCAAGGTATGGCCAACAACCCTAGTCTTAGCCCAAAATACGTTGCTCAAGCAGTAGACCCTGTGAGAGAGCAATGTTCACAAATTCATATTTTACATTAATTGGATGATTTGTCAATTGCTGCACCTAATATCCATGACGTTAATAATTGTTACCTGGACCTTTACAAAACCCTCACTACCTTGGGACTGCAGATAGCTTCTGATAAGGTTCAAACACAGGACTGTTATACTTATTTGGGCCTTAAACTTCAAGATAATCAGATTCAAATTCCTAAAATACAACTACGTGTGGACCATCTTCACACTCTTAATGATTTTCAAAAATTACTGGGGGATATTAAATGGCTAAGAACATATTTAAAATTACCCACTTGTGCACTTTTGTCCCTTAATTATATTTTGAGAGGTGATTCCCACCCCTCCTCCTCTCAAAAGCTTACACACGAGGCATTACAGGCATTAAACCAAGTCACAGAAGCCATTGCCCAACAGTTTGTTACACAAATTTCTTATAACCTTCCTCTGGTTCTGGTTATTTAACAAACTCCTCATACACCCACAGGAATAATTTGGCAGCGAGATCCACATTTTAAAAATAAAGGCTGCCCCTTGCTTTGGGTCCATTTACCCACCACATCCTCCAAGGTTATTACTGTTAATCTTGCTCAGGTAGCTTCTATTATTATTAAACGTCATTTGATTCTCGACAACATTTTGGCAAAGAACCTCATAATAATTTAATTCCATATATGAAGGACCAAACCAAATTTTTAATACAGACACGGGATGAATGGGGTATTGCCCTATCAGGCTTTTGGGGAACAATTGATAACCACCTCCCCAATGACCCCCTTTTACATTTTGTCCAGTTACATCCATTTATTTTTCCCAAAATTACTCAAAAGGCTCCCATTCCTCAAGCCCTTAATGTCTTTACAGACGGTTCCAGTAATGGCTGAGCGCTCTTTGTTGTCAATAACCAGCCTACCATCTTTGATACTATCTATCAGTCATCACAGGTTGTGGAATTGTTTGCCATAACACGAGTTTTTATAATATTTTTTGATAATCCTGTTAATATTTATACAGACAGTGCCTACATTGCTCATTCTGTGCCCCTGCTGGACATTTCCCCCACCATTAAGGCTTCTTCCAATGTGGCCTTTCTTTTTCATCAGCTTCAGCAGCTAATTCAGGCCAGACAACACCCATTTTTCTTAGAACACATCAGGGCATACTCTGATCATCCCAGGCCTCTAACACAAGGTAATGCCCAAGCTGATGCAGCAACTCTTTCCATCTTTCCAATTTTTGTGGGCTCCATTCAAAAGGCCACAGAGTTACACAATCTTCACCATCTAAATTCCAAGAGCCTTCAATTACTTTGTAAAATTACCATGCAACAGGCACGAGAAATAGTAAAAGCATGCCCAGGTTGCACTGTCTCCCTCCCCATTCAACACATGAGAGTTAACCCCCGAGAATTACTGCCCAATCAGTTTTGGAAAATGGATGTTACTCATTTTCCTGAATTTGAAATTACCAAATATATACACGTTTCTATATATACCTTCAGCGACTTTATTTTTGCATCAGCACATTCAGGAGAGGCTACCAAATATGTTCTTTCTCCTCTTATTTCAGCCTTTTCCATAATGGGTAAACCAATACATATTAAAACAGATAATTATCCTGCATATACCTGTGCCAAGTTTAAATAGTTTTGGGCTACCTTGCAAATTCGTCATACTACTGGAATTCCATACAACCCTCAGGGCCAAGGCGTTGTGGAACGTGCCCACCTTACCTTATAGACTTGGATAACCCTCCATAAGGCTTCCGCCCTTGTATTTACCACTCCCAGGCATCGCCTTAACCATGCCTTACTTGCCCTTATTTTTCTTACCCTAGACAGTGAAGGCCATTCGGCCGCAGACAGAAACTGGCATCCCTTGTCCAATTCTGTTCGCCCACCTCTTATGTGGTGCAATTCCCTTACAAATAAATGGAAAGGTCCAGATCCTGTTCTCATCTGGGGACGAGGCTCAGCTTGTCTTTTGGACCAAGAGCAATCAGCCCCAAGATGGTTACCAGAATGCCTGGTTAAACAGGTTAATGACTTACCTCAACACAGGGATGGAGGGCCTCCCCCTGAGGACAAATTTTGTTCTTTTTCAGATGCAGCCAACAATCTGTGTGAGGATCCTGATTTAGGCACTTCTGCTTAACAGGTTTGTACATGGAGGCCTTGGCCCTCCACGTTCCAACATCATGGTGTAAGTTTTTGGGCCCCCCTGTGAATGCAAGTGATGATCTTGGACTCAGGCTCCCACTGGTTGGACCGAGACTGCTGACTGCGTGACTAAGGTGGCTTACCTCCATGCCGAGGTTGACCATAAACTTGGAGGAGTTCATCAGCCTAAATGGGTATGTGTTAACAAGCCAAAGTTTATTCCCCCTAGTACAAGTAAAGCTCTCCAAAATTCTTCTGCAACCTGTTCGCATACCCAGGCGAGGCATGACTCTTGTTATGTGTCGCCCTCAATTTGTGTTAACAAGCAGGGAGAACAATTTTTTGAAGCCTCCCAAACTAAAACTCATGCAGCAGGGGGGACCACTATTCATTATACCTCCGTTCTATTTGACCAGGGAGTAGAAGGCAAATACACCAAGCTACAGTCAGCTGGTTGCCAAGGCCCTGTCGGTAAACCCTCCTGCTGGCCCATTAAGGCCCCTACAGGGGTCACTGATGGTGGAAGAACCACTAATGCTGTCAAACATCCTCACATAATCAAACTTTTGAAACCCCAAATCCCTGAGCTCACATATCATCCCTTAATGTTGCCTAAATCTCAGCTCCCAGGTTTAGATACCAATACATTAGATATTTTGGAAACTACCTTCTACTTGCTTAATAATTCCAACCACACCCTTGCTGGTGATTGCTGGCTCTGCATGACAACAGGGGCAATTATGACTATGGCAGTTCCTATTAATTCTATCATAGACAATGATAATACATGCCAACCCGGATTTCCTTTTTAAGTACAACTTATAGGCACTATTACATTATGTCTTTTAGGCGCGATGCAGAATAACACCTATGATATTGATGTTGGAGTTACTTTCTTTGAAAATTGCTCAACATACAAAATTATTCCTCACCCACCCCAACTCTTTGTCCTCCCAATGGCAGAGTTTTAATGGGTGGAGGAAACTTGGCCTTCCCCAGGCTTCCAGCGAATTGGACCGGTGGCTCTGTTCTTGCCTTATTACTCCCTGATATAACTATAGTCCAAGGAGATGAACCTCTACCCATTCCTAGCCTAGACACCTTAGTCAAAAGACACAGGCGGGCAATACAGGCCTTACCACTCATTGCCAGCTTTGGAATAACAGCTGCTGTGGGCACAGGTACACTGGCTTAGGCACAGCTATACACTCTTACCATCGCCTGTCTCAACAACTTATAAATGATGTACAAACTCTATCAGGAACCATTAAAGATCTGCAGGACCAAATAGACTCCCAGGCAGAAGTGTTCCTTCAAAAAGACGAGGCTTAGATTTGCTGACAGATAACCAGGGAGGTATTTGCTTGGGCTTAGGGGAACGATGCTGCTTTAATGCCAATAAATCAGGCATAGTATGCACTAAAATTAAGCACCTTCAATAAGATCTAGAAAGAGATGACGCGAACTATTTGAAAATCCCCTCTGGACTGGGCTTTATGGATTTCTACCCTACCTTCTTCCCCTATTAGGCCCTTTGTTGGGTTTACTTATAATTGGGTCCATAGGACCCTTCATTATAAACAGGCTGGTACAATTTATTAAAGAACAGATTAATATTTTGGCCTCTAAACCCATACAGGTCCATCATCATCTGGAGATGGAAGACCATGCTGCCAACATTTAAAAGGATGTTCTACCCTTCTCACAGGCTTATTTCTTAAGTTTACATCCCCACAGATCTCTCTTTCTTATATAAAAGTATGAGTAACAGCTCTGACCAACTATCTTCTGCCCTTGCCATAACGGTTCGTCCCCCATGGGCCCCTCCACTTGGCGGAGGATGCACCCATGGAGTGAGGATGTTATCCCAGTTCATTATTGTGATTGACTCTTCACATGTGCTGACATTTATATTCAATCTCTACGCAAAAGCCTATTGCTAAAGAAATTTTGGTCCCACTCCTATACTCACTCTTGTTTCTAAACCTACCAACTATCATCTTAATCCCTTTTTGACTGGATGTTCTCTTCAACATTCAATCATCGAAGATACAAGGTCCTATGCCATTGTATATCGATTCATCTGAGACGTCTGTGCAGAATATAATTCAAAACTAAGTATCCCACTCGAGCGCCTAATGCCTTACTGGGCTTCAAATCTTACCTAGATTTCTGTTGGTTCCAATACCATTATTCATCTCGCAGAAGGATTCCTAACCCAAATCGAACCTGTTATTAACCCTAACCATACACTGTTCGCTCAATCTCACTTTACAGAAGAGCAGGTACAGAGTTGGTCTTACAATACAAGAATTTAGGGGATCTTCCACCTGCTGAGAACCTCAAAGGTCCATGCAGAAATGATCCCTGGATAAGATGTAGGCAGCTATGAAGGACCTAAGAGAGCAAAAATTATCTTCCATGGCAAAAACCCTGGTCAGGACGAAGGGATGTGTCTGAAACAGCCGCTTTCTTCTTAATATAGAGAAGATGGACCAAACCAGGCCTGTGTGGAGAGCTGTTCGCAGGTGCCTATGGTTGAAATACCATTCTTACTTTTGAAAGTGTCACAGGAAGTAGGGGCAGCCTCCATTTCATGGGACCCTATGAAACAACTGTTAGCACAAAGTGGTTGTCAAGGCAGTGACCTCTTTCAGTTTCTGAAGGAATTGACCTACCTAACTTCCTTGGTGTTTGAAATCTCTGAACTTGGGATCCAGGAAGCAAGACATCCAGAGCCAGTCCCAGTCTCAGTCACATTGGGCTCACTTGTTTGGATTTACCAAAGATAGGGTCAGTCTTTCTTGGTACCTACTGATGTGAGGATGGCCAAATGCCAGGAGAGCTCTGAAGAGGGGCCTTTCCAGGGAAAGCAGATAGTTGCTCACCAATGGCTCCTGGCAACTTCACAGAGTTGGAAAAGGAGACAAGATCTGAGACCCTACAGGGCATTTCGGTGGAACAGAGTATGGCCCACCAGTCAGAGGACACTCCATATATTCACACACCTACTTGGGAGAAGGAGGTGCCGTTTGAGTATGGGTGTGAGTATGCGGTTTTGTCTCATGTTCTGAGAATAGATAGGAAAGTCGGTTTGTTTGGTTTGGAGTGGACTGTTTCTTGTATGTCATTTGACAAGGCAAGTGTTTCTATATCTGTGTATCCTACTGTGTCCGTGGTTGTAGACATTAGAAAAGACAATGCATCAATGGATGTGTCCTGTCTAATTGAAAGCTCCCATTATTCATCCGGCCCAATTTATGAATGGACTGCAGCTTGCCTTATAGATGGGCAAAACCTATTATCTTCCCAAGTTCCAGTTGTCTTCCTGAATTCTGGAAACTCTCCAGAATAGGCTCATGGGTTTGTGTCCAAGATATAAACCACTTCCACACTCTGTGAAATGGCCATGTACTGAATAGCTGAAGGGAATGGGGGCATCTCAGAAAACTCAGATATCAGTGTGACCAGGAAAGTCTCAGAGGAGAAACCCTGCTTTGGGCCTTTTGCTTGCCTATTGTACTGTTGCCCTTAATGTCAGGATGGTTTTTGCCTCAGGCCACACTTTGTGAAGCGTGAAGAAATTAATTTTCATATGGAAAAGAATGGGCATCACCTGTGGCTCTTTGCTTAATTGCTTTGGAAAGGGATGCGTCTGAATCAGCATCTTGGCCCTGTATGAGGCTGTGGCTTAAATTCTCAGCACCAGATGGATCTAAAGAAAGATCCCATGTGTGCATCCAAAAAAATGGCAAAAAGTTCAGTTTTTGTGGATGAAGTTTCTTGCCTTTCTCTCTTAGTTTCATGACCTTTATCAAGTGAGAATAGGGATCCTTTGGGTCAAATGAGTTCTTGAAAGCCATGCAGAGGTGCTTGGGTTTCCTCATGACTCCAAATCACATGAAGAGTCTATACCTGACAGGCAGTAGGCCTCAAATTGGAGAAGCAGAGCAGTATTAAGAGCTGGCCTACTTGATCACTCCTGGTTCACAGGAAGGGTGTCCAGGCCACAATGACTTTAGGCAAATGAGGGGCAAGGGAGCTTTTTTTGAACACTGTCTTTGGATGTGCCCCTCATGGAAATATCCAGCCACAGTTTATGATGAGTGTATATATGGAAGAATATGAGGGCTATGTGGGAGTGTTTTGGTTTTAATTCTGGTCATTTGTGTGGCGGTTGGGAGATGACTGTGTTCACCGGGGTTTAAACTCTGGTGTGATTCCCCTTAGAGACTGTGTTGTGGAACTGAACTCAGAGAATTATTGCCATGAAATGTGTTGAGATTTTTGGAGGCCACACATGGGAGTCACCCTTGGAAACTGAGATCTAGACCAAGGGTGGCTTTCCACACAGCACAGGAAATCTCAGCAATGATATCATGTGATTTTATTCTGAAAGACTTGGCAGCCATAGTTGAGAGTCAAAACAAACATGGACCTCACATTGTAGACTTCTATGGGCCTGGCTTCATGTAACTTTTTGGCCACTCTTTGGGAAACCTTGCCTGTGAGAGTTCTCTAGAGCATTCATTGAAATGAGCTTCCTCACCATTTAACGGTACCTGAATGAATTGAAACCCAGAGTGCCTCCAAATTCATCCTTGAAAAATGGCTACATAAATACCATGACATTTTTGAAATTCCCATGACCAGGTGGCACTGGACAACCATGAATGTCCTGTTGCTGATTTGAGTGTACCAGACACTGCCTTGATTGACAGGGTTTCATGATAATGATGTAGAACAGAGATGTCAGTAAGTTGGAGCCTGCTGACTAGTGGTCTTAGAGAAGTGTTGTGCACGTGTGTGTTAAAAAATCTGTGGTGCGGTCATGTGGATCTGCCATTGGCTTTCAAATGGGTTGTGACTGACATGGAGCAGCCAGCAGAACCTTGTATGTAGAGGCATCTTGTTATATGGAGAAGTTTCACGGCAATGTTCAGAATCAGGTTGCTATGGTCAAGGGGGCAAGCTATGTGGGATAGAAACCAGATTGGTTTATTCTCCTGTAGACCCTGACCCACGACACATGACAGAACTCCCTCCAGCAGTTTGTCCTAGTTGAACTTTTTGAATTTCGTGAAGCAAATACCAAACTCCCAGTGCAGCGGCAAGAAACACCACAAAAAGTGGAAGGTGACCAAATAGCTTCACACTCCACATGGGGAGACACTTAGCCCCCAGTGGCCACAATTATCTACAAAGAGAGAATTCAGCACTGCTGCCTAATGTTCATTGGAATATAAGAGACCATGTCCTCCAGGTCACATAGATGCAGACCCAGCTTTGATGGTCTCACTACAAAGGAAGCTAAAACTCCTGACAACAACATATATTTCAAGTGCCCAACCTCAGAGGCAGTTTCTGAAGAAGTCTTTAGGCCAGCAGAGCTCCATGATTGTGGAGTTTACACTGTCCCTTACTTTTGGAAACTGGTCTACCACCTTCAAAGTTCTAAACTCCTGAGCAATTTTCATTCCAGATATATATTCACAGATTTTATAACTCTTCTCCTCAAATTGTGTCTTACTTGGAGTGAAGGAAATGTCAAGGAATTGTTCTGGATGAGAGTGGAAGGATTTTTGTGTAGCACATGTTTGCATACACATTGGATTCATTTTCCAATTTTCCAATTGAAATACTGAATCCCTGACACTACCCCATACCCTACTAGACTCTGTGTACTAATCCTAATATGATGGAGAAAAATAATCCCCAAAAAATTGAAATACAAGCATTTCAAAAGAGGCCTGGTGTATATTTGGACTTGCCTTATGCACTGTATAGGGTAGGAGTTATAAATCTAGTCAATTTTTTGTTGAAATAGTTCTCCAGTTGTTTTTAAAGTTAACCAATATGTGAATTCCTGTCTCCCTTTCGCTGTAGCCTATTCAGCATATGTATTTTTATAAGCACATATACAATCCTACCTGGTACCACACGTACACTCTTTTGTGGTTGCTGACTTGGCAGATACAAATTGTGAGAAGAGATCACTCCTCCTAAATGCTGATGGAACTGAAAATTCAACCTATGGGTGAGTTTCCTAGCTGAACAACATTATATATAAATCCATGTTCAGTAAAATGAATATTTTTGATCTGTGAATGATATATATTTCATGGTGAATTTCAATTGGCATATAGTGCTAATTTTTAATATCTGTATATATATATATATATATATATATATATATATATATATATATATATATATATACTATCCAGATTTTTCAAAATATGAAATATATCTGTCTTATTATACATTTCCTAAATTCATTCATATTCATGTATGTGGATTTATAATTATCTTTTCACAAGATTATTCTCAGAAATATTCATCCACCTGAAATACATATTTGTTTCCTACTACTGAAAACTAACTTCAGTGAATGGTGTATACAAATCCTAATATTTCTTCAGTAACTGACCAAGTTTAACATCAATGCAAGTAGACTCCTATGGAACATGATGTGTATTTTGATGTTAATTTTTTTCAACACTGGTGCATTACAATTTCTTTAGTTTATGCACATCATTGGATATAGATTTCATCCACAAGTTTGCAAATTTATAGGCATTTGTTTCACTTTCAATCACTTTCTACTTCAGAACACATATATTTCTTCATGTTTCTTGACTGGTCTTTTCATGAGACTTCTTTCCAAACACATTATTTTTGATATCCATAAGTACTTTTGAAGCAAATCTCACACACCCTACATGATGAACCATAACCCTAATATTACGATTAGATGTATAACTGGTTAGAATGAATGATTGTATATCAATATATGATTTCTTATATATTTTCAGATATCAATTCAATCCATTGTTTAATGTGGAACCAGTTATATTATTTATACACAATACTGTCTATTCATGCATTATCTCTATATTCATAGACACAGGGTACACCTCTTTATACCCCCAATACTAATTTACATGTCTTCAAAATATTCCTCCTTGAAATGGTGGAAGAAATACTCATGTCACCTGACCTATGTATACATTTTATCACAGTAATATTCTGGACACAAAAAGCAAAGGTCACACTTATGATTGTACCAATGTAAAGGTTGGTCGAGCGTTGGAGTAAGAGACCACCAGAGACTGTCACATGCAACAGCAAAGTGTTTATTGGGGGTCCAGCATGCTGTGGCTCAGAGCTCACTTGAATTTAGCAGAGAGCCCTGAGAACAGCTTAAGCAGAGCTTATATACTTTCCTTAGAGAGGGCAGGGAGTGAAATTTATTGATGGGTCATGGCAAGTGGGCGGTTTGTTTGCAAATGTGTGAGGGAGTACATTCTGCAGTTTGGCAATTGGGGACAGTACATTTGGGGAACAAGATAAGCAAACAGTTCTCAAGATTTCAACAGTGTTTTGTTAAGCATACAGAAAAACAGAAATTGACAAGTACCTATTTTATTATCCTTTCATTCCCCACTTCTTGTTCTGGTTACTTTTAATCATAAAAGTGATCATTGGGGGGTGTCACAATTCATGTCTGCTAGTCGGAAACATTGTTGTCTGATTACCATAAGTTTAACTTGTCCAATTTGAGCTTGGAGAAAAGAAACTACACTGTTGAGCATACAGGGCCCTACAGTTAGCAATAATATGAAGATTATTAAAGGACCGGCCAAGGCTGATAAAAGTGTAGTTACCCACGGGGACTGTGTGTACCAAGACTCAAACCACCCTTTTTGGGCCTCTGTCTCTCGTTGACACTCTTCAAGGCGGTTTTTTTTAATTTACTCATAGATTCTTTTACAACTCCAGTATCGTCAGCATAAAAACAATATTCTTCCCTCAATGCAGCACAAAGGCCCCTTCTCTCATGAAGAGAAGGTCCAAATGTCGCCTGTTCTGTAAAACTACTTCAGAGAGCGAGGTTAAAGATTCCTGTAAAGCTGTGATGGAGGTTTTTAATATCTTTAAGTTTTGGTCTATTGGTACTTGTCATTGGGTTATTTGTTGTGTCCCATGGACTAGGGCAGTGGTTCCTGTGCCCACCCCTGCAGCAACTCCTATTCCGAATAGGATGGCTAAAGTGAGGAATACAGCTTCCCAGCGGAACTGAGTTTTTTGCCCCCCTATTTGATTTTTAAATGAACCTGTTTAATGATAGAGCACTCTGGGAATCATCTGCACCATTACATAATTAATCAGATTTGTTGACCATTTTATGAACCCATTAACAATGTTTAAGTATATAGAATTACACTTTTGTAGGGACAGACAAGGCAAGGCACCTAAGATAGCACCGAAGCTAGGGAAACAATCCTATTTGGTTGCAAACGGATTTAGAGGGCATTGCTTCTGTTGTAATCAATTAATCCGCTGAACCCCAAGTTTAGGTAGTTTCAGAATTTTGTACCCAACATGTAGGTAAAGTGGCTCAGAAGTTCACAGTCTGCAGAAGTTCACAAAAAGCTGTTTTTGTTTCTGTTTTATTTCCTCTGTTCTATGCAAGTTTAGTTTTTAAGGACACTTGGGAGGGGGAGAGATTTTGTCTTCTCTTTTTTTTTCTCCCTGCCAGCTATTACCATGGAGCCCAGTTGGTAACTTCTTTATCTTAGAAATGTAGCCATCTCTGTGAAGCCCCAGCTCAAGGCCAGAGGCCTTGTTCACATATTTTGTGAAAAACTAGTAAAGGGGTGTCTAGCATAGCAGAGCTGATTTTTCCAGCCCATGGTACGTAGAACAGGGCAACAAGAAAAGAGGAAGTTTATCTACATTGAACTCCTTCATTGGGACTCTTTTGCTAAAAGTCCTAAATTCAGCCATGGTGAAGACTTCTGGAGAAGGTCAGTTAAGAATTTTCTGTGGTCCTGGTACAGAGGGGGAAGACGTGAAAGGCGGGTGGTGAGAGCAGCTCCGTGGATCTGAGAATGAGGAAGAAGAGATGTAAAAGAATAATGGGAAAGGGCTTTGGGATTTTCCTAGCATCAAAAAGTTGAGCAGTAGAACAGATAGACCAGAGGGGAAGATGGGAGTGAGTATCTCAAAAAGCCTGTGAGGGACTTCAAATTCTTAGTAACCTGTTTTCAGTGTTGACAAAGCAACTTTAAAGGCCATTTTCATTACATCTTGGATAGGGGTCTGAGGGCTCTCCTCTGCCTGTTTGAGCTTTGGGTTAGCTGGTAAAAGGACCTGTTGGGACCCGGTTCGGACACTGACAGGAGAAGAGAGGAGTGAGTGGGAAGAGGGGTATCTCAGTACCTGCTACCTCAGCAAGGGGGCAATGTCTGAGAACCAGCGGTGGTTTGGGTATTTGATCTAGTAATTGGAGAGGAGAAATCAGGTTGCTGAGGTGGGATTGACAGCAGAGCATCTGGAGTAGATGGCAGAGGGTGAGGATCTATTGGAGATGTATAGTTCAGGATTTGAGTGAAGGAGGAAAAAGGCCTCCACATAGGGGAATTTCCTTCCACGCTATTGAGCACTTGCCGCAGTTAAAAAGGTCACACAGAATTTGAGGTTATAGAGACCCCCCTGGGGGCCATCGGTTTTGGTTGTTAATTGGTAATATGGCCAATGCTGTGTACTGAATTTGATGAAAAGTTTGGGTTCCTCTAGGCAGCCCCTATATGCTCACATCCCTATGACACACAGAAGAAGTCGGCTTTTTCCTCACACAGCCTTGGCTTTTGTGGCTTTGATAACTGCCGGGTAAACATAGTAATCTAGGCTAGCCAACCTGCATCTGGCTCGCGTTTTCCTTCACCCACAATAGCAAAACTCACACACTCTTCCTGATAAACCATAACCGTAATATTACCATTAGATGTTTAACTCGTTGGAATGAATGTATGTATATCAATATAAGATTTCCTGTATATTTTCAGATATCAATTAAATCCATTATTTAAAATTGGAACTAGTTATATTATTTATTCACATTATGATTTATTAATGCATTATCTCTGTATTCATAGATACAGGGTAAACTTATTTGTATCCCGAATACTAATTTATAAGTCTTCAAAATATTGCTCTGAGAACTGGTGGAAGAAATACTCATGTCACCTTATCTACAAATATATTTTATCACAGTAATATTCTGGACACAAAAACCAAAGGTCACACTTATGCTTCTACCAAAATCTAAATGGAAAGTGAGCAGGGATTACTAAAAACATCCACGTTCAGTTTGCCTAATGCTCTCTAATGTCAATCCTATTGGTAATTACATATTTGTTTCTTCCTAAGATTATATATTCTCTCAAGCATGTTGAAATTGTCTAATCCAATCACTCACTTTATACTTTGCCTGATTTCCTAATGTCTCTATTGATATCTGCTTTCCTACATATTTTCACCAGTTCATCATTGTGACTGACTCTTCACATGTGCTGACATTTACAGTCATTCTCTACAAGAAACCCTATTTCTAAAGAACTTTTGGTCCAAATCCTATACTCACTCTTCTTTCAAAATATACTGATTACCTTCCTAATCCTGCCGACTCTTCCTCTTTCACGACATTCAATCATCCAAGGTAAATGGTCCTATACCATTGTATGTCGATTTATCTGAGACAACTGTGCAGAAAGTAATTCAAAGCTAAGTATCCCCATCAAGCGCCCAATGCCCTTCTGGGCTTCAAATCGTACCTAGATTTCTGTTTTCATACGTATATTTCTCCTCTATATTCTTATAAATATCGCAGGTTCCCTATACCATTATTAATCCAGCAGAATGATTCCTAATCCAAATTGAACATGTTATTAATACTAACCATACACTGTTTCCTCAATCTAACTTTACAAAAGAGCAGGGACAGAGTTGGTCTTAAAATACAGGAATGTAGGGGATCTTCCACCTGCTGAGAACCTCATAGGTCCATGCAGAAATGATCCCTGGAGAAGATGTATTCAGCTATGAAGGATCTGAGAGGGCAAAAGTCATCATCCATGGCAAACAACTTGATGTGGATTGTCTGAATGAGGCACTCTCTTCTCAATGTAGAGAAGGTGGACCAATCCAGGCCTGTGTTGAGAGCTCTTACAGGGTGCCCATGGTTGATATACCATTCTAACTTGTAAAAGTGTCACAGGAAATAGGGGCAGCCTCCATCGCATGGGACTCTTGGAAGCAACTGTTAGGACATATGGTTACCAAAGCAGTGATCTCATTCAGTTCCTGAAAGAAGTGACCTCACCTCATTTTCTTGTTGATTTAACTCTCTGAACATGGGATCCAGGAAGCCAGGCATCCAGAGCCAGTCCCAGTCCCAGTTTCAGTGTGCTCACTTGATTGGAATTAACAAGGATAGGGTCAGTCATTCTTGGTACCTTCTAATGTGAGGATCGGCAAATGCCATGAAAGCTCTGAAGAGGGGCCTGTCCTGAAAAAGATGGTAGTGGCTCAGCACTGGCTACTGACAACTTCGGAGACTTGCCCAAAAAACCAGATCTGAGACAGGACAGGACATTTCAGGGAAAGTCTGTCAGTCAGAGGACACTCCAGTTAGTCACAGACTTACTTGCTGGAAGGAGGTGCCTTTGTGGGTGTGGGTGTGTGTTTGTGGTTATGTCTCATGGTCTGAGAATAGGTAGGAAAGGCGGTTTGTTTGGTTTGGACTAGACTGCTTCTAGAATGTCATTTGACAAGGGGAGTGTTTCTATATCTGTGTATCACACTGTGTCTGTGGATGCAGACATTAAAAAAGAGAATGCATCAATGATTGTTTCCTGTCTAGTAGACAGCTTTCCAGCGTTCATCCTGCACAATTTATGAATAGAGTGTGGCTAGCCTTATTGATGTGCATCACCTGCTACCTTCCTAAGTTCCTGTTTTCTTCCTGAATTCTGGCCACTCTGCTTTAGGCCTTTTGCTTACCTAATGTTCTGTTGCCCTGAATGTCAGGAAGGTCTTTGCCTCAGGCCACCCTTTTTTGAATCCTGAAGAAAACAGTTTTCAAATGGAAATGAATAGGCATCACCTGTGTTTCTTTGATTAAATGCTTTGGAAAAGGATGTGTCTCAATCAGCCTCTTCACCCTGTGTGAGGCTGTGGCTTAGATTCTCAGCACCTAATTTATCTAAAGAAAGATCCCATATGTGCATCCAAAACCACAATGGCAAAAAGATCAGTGATTGTGGATGAAGTCTCTTGCCTTTCTCTGTTAGGTTCCTGACCTCTATCAAGTGAGAATAGGGATCCTTTGGGTCAAATGAGTTCTTCAAAGCCATGCAGAAGTTCTTGGGTTTTCTCATTACTCCAAATCGCATAAAGAATTTATACCTGACATTCAGTAGGCATCAAATTGGACAAGCAGAGCAGTATTAATGGCAGGCCTATTTGATCACTCCTGGTTCACCGGAAGTGTGTCCAGGCCACTCTGACTTTAGGCAAATGAGTGGCAAGGGAGCATATTTTTGACACTGTCTTGAGCTGTGTCCCTCATGGAAACCACCAACCGGAGTTTATGATGAGTGCCTATATGGAAGAAGATGAGGGCCATGTGGGAGTGTTTTGGTTTTAATTTTGGTTATTTGTGTGACAGTTGGAAGAGATGACTGGGTCCACTTTGGCTTGAACTCTGGTGTGATTCCCCTTAGATACTGAGTTCAGGAAATGACATCAGAGAAATATTGCCATGAACTGTTTTGGGATTTTAGGAGGCCACGGATAAGAGTTGCCCTTGGAAACTGATCTAGGGCCAGGTTTGCTTTCCACAGAGCACTAGGAATTTCAGCTAGGATATCACATGATTTTATTCTGAAAAACTTGACAGCCAGAGTTGAGAGGCAAAACACACATGGACCTCACATTGTAAACCTCAATGGGCATGGCTTCATGTGACATTTTGGCCACTCTTTGGGAAGTCTTGCCTGTGATAATTCTCCACAGCTTTCTATGAAATGAGCTTCCTCACCATTTAATGTTTCCTGATAAATACCATGAAATTTTTGAAATTCCCATGAACAGGTGGCACTGGAGAATCTTTGGATGTCCTGTTTCTGATCATGAGTGTACCACACAGTGCCTTGATTGACTGGGTTCCATGAAAATGGTGTAGAACAGAGATGCCAGTAACTTGGTGCCTTCTGAGTAGTGGGCCTAGAGGAGTGGTGGGCAAGAGTGTGATAAAACATCTGCGGTGGGGCCATGTGGATCTGCCATTGTCTTCAAAATGGCTTGTGACTGACATGGTGCAGCCAACAGACCCTTATAAGTAAAGGCATTTTGTTATATGGAGAGGTTTCAGGGCAATGTTCAGAATCAGGTTGCTATAGTCAAGGGGGCAAGCTATATAGGATAGAAGCCTAGTTGGTGCATTCTCTTGCTGACCCTGTTTCACCACACGTGACAGAACTCCCTCCAGCCCTGTGTCCCAGTTGAATTCCTTGTATTTCGTGAAGCAAATACCAAACTCCCAGTGCAGCTGCAAGAAACACCAGGAAAAATGGAGGATGACCAAATGACTTCACGGTCCACAGGGGGGGAGACACTTAGTCCCCAATGGCCACAGTTGACCTAAAAAGATAGAATTCAGCACTGCTGCCTCATGGTCATTGGAAAATAAGAAACCACTTCCTCCAGGTCACATAGATGCAGACCCAGCTTTGATGGTCTCACTACAAAGGAAGCTAAAGCTCCTGACAAGAACATATATTTCATGTGTCCAAACTCAGAGGCTGTTTCTCAATAAGTCTTTATTCCACCAGAGCTCCATGTTTGTGGCGTGTTTACCCTGTCCCTTACTTTTGGAATCTCCTCTACCACCTCCAAGTTTGTAAACTCCTGAGCATGTTCCATTCCAGATATATAATCACGGATTTTCAAACTCTTCTCTTCTAATTGTGTCATACTTGGGGTAATGGTTATGTCAAGGCTTTGTTCTGGATGAGTGTGGGAGGATTTTTTGTAGCACATATTTGCCTACTCATTGAATTCTTTTTCTAATTTTCCTTTGGAAGTACTTTATCCCTGACACTACCCCAAACCCTACTAGACTCTGACTACTAATCCTAATATGATGGAGAAAAATAACCCAAACAGATTGGAAATGCAAGCAGTTCAGAAGAGGCATGGTGTACAGTTGGAATTGCCTTTTGCATGATAAAGTGTAGCTGTTGTAAAACTTGTCAATTTTTTGTTGAAATAGTTCTCCATGTGTTTTTAATTTAACAAATAAAAAAAATCCTGTCTCCCTTTCTCTGTAGCCTATTCAGCACATGTAATTTCATATGCACATATAGATTCCTACCTGGTATCACATGTACATTCTTTTGAGATGGCTGATTTGGCAGATACAAATTGTTAGCAGAGATCACTCCTACTAAATGCTGTTGGATCTGAAAATTCAAACTATTCGTGAATTTCCTAGTTGAACAACATTATACATAAATCATGTTGAGTAAAATAAATATATTTGGACCTGTGGATGATATATATTTCACAACAAATTTCGATTGTCATATATATTGCTACTTTTTAATGTCTGTGTGTTATATGTATATCCAAATATATGTGGATGATATATATTTCACAACAAATTTTGATTGTCATATGTATTGCTACTTTTTAATGTCTCTGTGTTATATGTATATATATATACATATATACACACACACACACACTCCAGATTTTTCAAAATATAAAATATATGTGTCTTACTGTACACTCTATCAATTCATTGATGCTCATGTATGTGGATTTATAATCAATATTTCACAAGATTATTCTCAAAAATATTCATCAACCTGAAATACATATTGTTTCCTAGTACTGACAACTAACTTCAGTGAATGGTGCATACAAATCCTAATATTTCTACAGTAACTCATCCTGTTTAACATCAATGCAAGTAGAATCCTATGGGATATGATGTGACTTTTGACATTCATTTTTATTTAACACTGGTACTTTACAATTTCTTCAGTTTATGCACATCATAGGATATATATTTCATCCACAAGTTCGCAAATTATAGGCATTTGTTTCACTTTCAATCACTTCCTGTTTTAGAACACATGTATTCCTCCAGGTTTCTTGACGGGTCTTTCAGTGAGACTTCTTTCCAAACACTTTATTTTCGATTTCCATAATCACTTTTGAAGCAAAACTCACACACCTTTCATGATAATCCATAACCCTAATGTTAACATTAGATGTACAACTGGTTGAAATGAATGAATGTATATCAATATAAGATTTTGTATATATTTTCAGATATTAATTCAATCTATTATTTAAAGTGGAATCAGTTATATTATTTATTCACAATATCGTCTATTCATGCATTATCTCTATATTCATAGACACAGGATACACCTCATTGAAGTCCAGTACTAATTAATACATCTTCAACATATTGCTCCCAGAAATGGCGGAAGAAATACCCATGTCACCTGATCTACATATACATTTTATCACAGTAATATTCAGGACACAAAAAACGCAAACGTCACACTTATGATTGTACCAAACCTAAACGGAAATTGAACATGGATTACTAAAAATATCCATGTCCAGGTTGCCTAATGTGCTCAAATGAAAATCCTATTGGTGACTACATATTTGTTTCTTCCAAAGATTATATAATCAAACTCAACCCTTTTGAAAAAGTCTAATCCTGTCACTCACTTTATACTTTGCCTGATTTTGTAATGTCTCAATTGATATCTTCTTTCCTAGATATTTTCCCCAGTTCATCATTGTGACTGAATCTTCACATGTGGTGACACTTACATTCACCCTCTAACCGAAACCCTATTGCTAAAGAACATTTGTTCCAAATCTATTATTCCCTCCTTCCTAAACCTACCGAATATCTTCCTAATTATAACTTCTATCACTTTTTGACTGGATGTTCTCTTCTACATTCCATCATCCCAGGTACAAGATACTATGCCATTGTATATCGATTTATCTGAGACATCTGTGCAGAAAGTAATTCAAAGCTAAGTATACCAATCAAGGGCCCAATGACCTTCTGGGCTTCAAATCTTACTTAGATTTCTGTTTTCATAATTATATTTCACCTATATATTGTTGTAAATATTGCAGGATCCCAATACCTTTTTTCATCCTGTAGAATGATTCCTAACTGAAATTGAATCTGTTATTAACCCTAAGCATACACTGTTCCCTCAATCTTACATTACAGAAGAGCAGGGACAGAGTTGGTCTTAAAATACAGGAATGTAGGGGATCTTTAACCTGCTAATAACCACAAAGGTCCTTGCAGAAATGATCCCTGGAGAAGATATAGGCAACTATGAAGGACCTGAGAGAGCAAAAGTCATCTACCATGGAAAGCAACTTGGTCAGGATGAAGGGTTGTGTCTGAATCATCCTCTCTGATCTTAATGTAGAGAAGATGGACCAAAGCAGGCAATTATGGAGAGCTGTTCCTGGGTGCCTATGTTTGATTTATCATTCTAACTTGTGAAAGTGTCACAGAGAGTAGGGGAAGCCTCCATCTCATGGGACCCTTGGAAGCAACTGTTAGGACAAACTGGTTGCCAAGGCAGTGACCTCATTCAGTTCAGGAAGGAAGTGACCTCACCTCACTTCCTTGGAGATGGAATTCTCTGAACTTGGGATTCGGGAAGCCAGGCACCCAAAAGCAGTCCCAATCCAAGTCCCATTGGTCTCACTTGTTTGGATTTACCGAGGACAGGGTCAGTCTTTTTTGGTACCTACTGATGTGAGGATGGCCAAATGCGAGGAAAGCTCTGAAGAGGGTCCTTTTCTGAGAAAGCAGGTAGTGGCTCAGCGCTCGCTTCTGACAATTTCAGAGAGGTGGCCAAAGAGACCAGATCTGAGATAGGACAGGCCATTTCTGGTGAACATAGCATGGTCCACCACTCAGAGTAAACTCCGGATAGTCACAGACCTACTTGGGGGAAGGAGGTGTCTTTGTGGGTGTGGGTGTGGGTTTGTGGTTTTGTCTCATATTCTGAGAATAGGTAGGAAAGGCGGTTTACTTGGTTTGGAGTGAACAGCTTTTACTAAGTCATTTGACAAGGCGAGTGTTTCTATGTCTGTGTAACCCACTGTGTCCGTGGTTGTAGATATTAGAAAAGAGGATGCATCATTGGATGTGTCCTGTCTAGTAGAAAGCTTCCCAGCATTCATCCTGCCCAATTTATGAATGTACTGCAGCTTGCCTTATCGATGGGCAACACCTGCTATCTTCCTAAGTTCCTGTTTTCTTTCTGAATTCTGGCCACTCTGTAGAATAGGCTCATGGTTTTGTGTCCAAGGTATGTACCACCTCCAATCTCTGTGACATGGCCATGTACTGAATAGCTGAAAGGAATGGCGACCATGTCAGAAAACTCAGATATCAGTGTGACCATGAAAGTCTCAGTGGAGAAACCCTGCTTTGGGCCTTTAGATTACCTATTGTTCAGCTGCCCTGAAAGTTGAGAGAAACAAAAACCATGAGTACTGAATAAATGTTGCAGCAGTTGGAACATGTCGCTGTATTGAGGTTCCCTCACCAGACTTTAGTTTCCCCAGTTATCTGGACTGTCAACGTAACCTTTTAATTTTAGTGTTACAGTTGTCCTTCCCCATTAGATACAGTGTAATAATCTCATGTCATCTGATCTTGCAAAATCCTTTTACTAGTATGACCTTTGTGTCTAATAGAGAAATCTTCACTTCTGTTACTCAGGGCTGGATAATCGTACTAGCAGACACGAAGACTACCTGTTTAGGTTAGGAATATAAGTAGGTCTTAACCTAAAAATTCTGCCTCTGGCAGCTCCTCTTGATAGTCTCTTTTTATAGTTATCAGGCATTCCTGTCTGAGAATCCTTCTTTTAGTTTCCAGTCTTACTTATTTTGGGAGGCTAACATAAATTGTATACCTTAAAATTTTATTATTATTATTATGATGATGATGATGATGATGATGATGATTATTATTATTATTAATTAAAATGCCCAGGAATGGCTGTATTTTCGTTTTAACTGTCTTTGCTAACTGTTTAAGATGAAACAGTCAAACTGACTTCTGTTTCTATCTATTTTTCACAGTCAGCTGAGCTTTTATGGGAGTCAATTCTGGGGAAACTTGAGAGCAGCTTCTCAGTTCTGATAGTGCCATTTTCGCTAGGTGGGTCCAGGTCTTGCTTGACCATGTGGTTTCCCTCAGAAGCATAAGAATGTCTCCCTTCTCTGATAACTCTCCTCTTCATGGCAAATGCACTCATTGGCTTTATGTTCTCCAGTGGTCTCATTATTTTTCCTGATCTGGAGGTTATTTGGCCAGAGTTGCAAAGCTCTTTAGAGAAGTCCCCTGTTCCCTGGATTCAGACTGACTCAGAGGGCAAGAGCCAAATATTGGTTTTCTTGGCCCTTTTCATTTAACTTTAATTAAATCCTAATCTGAAACATCCAGCAAATAAATCTTAAAAGCCTTATATTACAAGTACTGGGATTTAATGTCTATAACTTTATAATTATTTATCTTTTAATTAATTGGGATCTGTATTATTCTGTCTTATAGGTGATGACTTATTATCTTAAATTAACCCATGTTGTGTTCTTAAAGCAACACTTCTGTAAAACATAACAGGGAATCTTTAGATCACTTATAAGGAAATTACAAAATAAAAATTTTTAACAAGAGTAAAAATACTTAGTTCGTGTAACAGCTACCCTAAATTTTTTGGCTGAGTTATACACTGTATCCCCTGTTTAAATCCTAGTAATCTTGACACAAATCAAAAACCAAAGAAACTTTTGAACTTAACTTTAAATGAAATAAAATCTGACCTACTGCTTTCGTAGTCATTCTCACATGTTGTAAGATGGGACACACAGCCTTATTTCAGTTAAGGCAGGGCTCTATATGAATCTTTAGTGTTTTAGATCTAAAGGTGATCTTTGTTTTTTAAATATCATTTTACAAAGTTTACATAAATTGTGTCAGGTCACATGAACATTTGCTAACACCGTATAATATCAGATTTAAAACATGAATTAAAGAAAGGCTGAAAGTTTTTAACCTTTACATAGATTAGGCTCTCAATAACTTAAAAATACATTTAAATGGTTCCCCAATGTAAAAAGTAACATAAAACTTTACATATCTTATTGATAACAGGTAAATAAATCCCCAATATATTTTTTTACCATATAAATTTAGAACAACAGATTGATATAATGCTCTTTTCAAGTTTCTACCTTACAGACTTGTATACCTGGAAGATATGAGCACATTGACAGCAACACAATTACATTGATGTTTCTACATTAACCAAGTTTAGCTTTTAAAGAAATGGCAGTACAGTTCTCTAAAATAACAGTTCTTATTTATTCAGTTGTTTAATTTTTATGGTTGTTTGCTCTAGAAAAAAATAAAACTTAATAACACAGTTTTATGGGTAAACTTATGTTTTCAGAAATTTTTGTCTCTTTAACACATGACTGAATTTAACAATCTTATACACACTTTAGTACAAACTTATACAGACCTTAGTAAATCAATCAGATATCAAACAAAACTACTCATGAATGAGTAATCCCATATGAAATTTACTTTACTTATTTATTGAAATATTAGACAATTGTATTGAAAATTGTAAACCATTTTTTTGTTGTTGAAGGAAAAGTCCTTGAACAAAGGCATATTAGACCTTTTGTAGACATTAATATTTTATTAGATTTTTGAACACCTAGAAAACCTTGTGAGCTTAAATTTAAAGAGCAATTCCCTACAGAACAGAACAGAGGACAGAACCATTCTCATTACTGTCCCGGAGAGGGGTATATGTTAGCCTACCCAGGCCACCTCCCTGTCATCAGAAGTACTCTCCCTTAACTGGATAGCAGATGTTATAAAGGCGTCACTTACCTATGGAGGCCTCCTCTACCAGGAGCTTGCTAATAGTTTTAGTGCTTTGGTTCTCTGCAGTGCTCCACGGACTGAAGGCTCAATCCAAGGCCTTGGAACTTCTTAAGTTGCACACCCCCTAGAGTGGCTCTCCAGTGTGGAGCCCTAGAGGGCAGGCCAGCTTCAGAATTTCCACAGTCTGGTCTTGTGATCTGGTCGGGCAGGGTTATCTCGCTTTGGAACTCCAAAATGTAAGACCAGAATGCAAGAAAAGACCACTGACTCCAATTAAAATCAAATTAAGGCAAGCTTATTATTTCAACCGGCCAGGCTGCCTCTCCCTCCCAAAATGGCGGGAACAAGACAGCAACCCAACTTTCCTACAGCCCAGATATGTAGCCCAGAAAGATACACAAAAGGGGGGTTACAGATAAGAGAACTTTGACAAGCATCACACTAATGGTATATTACATTTTTTTTTTTTTTGCTGGCCCTAACATCAGAATTTATGAGGACCATTAGAGCCTCAGAGACACGTTGTCTGGCCAGGGAAAGAAAAATATTTATGAGGTATCATTAAAGTTTTAGAGAGCACTGCTATCTGGTCAGAGATCCAGACATGGGTGAGTTCAAGGCACTGGTAGGCATTCCAAGCAGGTTCAGAATTTGCGCTAATTTATAGTAAAGCCAAAATTATCTTTTCATGGCTTTGTGGCAAGATGGCCCCCAATTTTAATGAAAGATCAGGTTGGATCTATCAACAGTGTCCCTTACTTTTGGAAACTCCCATACCACCTCCAAGGTTGTGAACTCCTGAGGATTTTGCATTCCTGATAGGTATTCACAGATTTTCTAACTCTTCTCCTCGAATTGTGTCTTACTTGGGGCCGAAGTAATATGAAGGCATTATTCTGGATGAGAGTGGAAAAATTTTGTGTAGCACATATTTGCATACACATTGGATTCATTATCTAATTTTCCATTCGAAATACTGAATCCCTGACACTAACCAATAGCTGACTAGACTCTGACTACTAAACCATTATGATGGAGAAAAATAACCCAAACAGAATAGAAATACAAGCAGTTCAGAGGAGGAATGGTGTACAGTTGGACTGGTCTTTTGGATGATAAAGGGTTGGTGTTATAAATCCAGTAAATTTTTTGTGTAAATAGTTCTCAATGTGTTTTAAAGTAAACAAATATGTGAATTCCTGTCTCCCTTTCTCTGTAGCCTATTCAGCACATGTAATTTTATATGCACATATAGAATCCTACCTGGTATCACACATACATACTTTTGAGGTTACAGTTACTAGGAAGATACAAATTTTGAGAAGAGATCACTCCTCCAAAACGATTTTGGAACTGAACATTCAAACTATGGGTGAGCTTCCTAGTTGAAAAACATTATACATAAATCCATGTTTACTAAAATAAATACTTTTGCATCTGTTGATGATATATATTTAATGAATTTCGATAGGCATAAATATTGCTACATTTTAATGTCTGTGTATATATATATATATATATATATATATATATATATATATATATATATATATATATATATATATGTATATATATATATCATATTTTGAAAAATCTGGAGAGTGTGTATATATATATATATATATACACACTCTCCAGATTTTTCAAAATATGAAATATATGTGTCTTACATTAACTCCCTGAATTCATTCATCTTCATGTATGTGGATTTATAATCAACTTTTTACAAGATTATTCACAGAAATATTCATCCACCTGAAATACATCTTTGTTTTCTAGTACTTCTAGTACTTTTCTAGTACTTCTAGTACTGAAAACTAACTTCTGTTAATGTTGCATACAAATTCTAATATTTCTACAGTAACTGACCCACTTAAACATCATTGCCTGTAGATTTGTATGGGACATAATGTGTATTTTGACGTTCATTTTTTTACAACACTGGTACATTATTATTTCTTCAGTTTATGCACATCATAGGATATATATTTCATCTACAAGTTCACAAATTTATAGGCATTTGTTTCACTTTCAATCACTTACTGCTTCAAAACACATGTATTCCTCCAGGTTTCTTAACTGGTCTTTTCATGAGACTTCTTTCCAAACACATTATATTTGATTTCCATAATCAATTTTGAAACAAAGCCCACACACTCTTCATGATAAACCATAAACCTAATATTAAAATTAGATGTATAACCGGTTGGTATGAATGATTGTTTATCAATATAAGATTTCCTATATATTTTCAGATATTAATTCAATCTATTATTTAAAGTGGAATCAGTTATATTATTTATTCACAATATCGTCTATTCATGCATTATCTCTATATTCATAGACACAGGATACACCTCATTGAACTCCAGTACTAATTAATACATCTAAAACATATTGTTCCCAGAAATGGTGGAAGAAATACCCATGTCACCTGATCTACATATACATTTTATCACAGTAATATTCAGGACACAAAAAACACAAACGTCACACTTATGATTGTACCAAACCTAAACGGAAATTGAACATGGATTACTAAAAACATCCATGTCCAGGTTGCCTAATGTGCTCAAATGAAAATCCTATTGGTGATTACATATTTGTTTTTTCCTAAGATTATATATTCAAACTCAAGCCTGTTGAAAATGTCTAATCCTATTACTCACTTTATACTTTGTCTCATTTCGTAATGTCTCTATTGATATCTGTTTTCCTAAATATTTTTCCCAGCTCATTATTGTAACTCATTCTTTACATGTGCTTACATTGACATTCACTTTCTAAGCAAAACCCTATTGCTAAAAATATTTTGGTCCGAATCCTATACTCACGCTTTTTTCTAAACCTACTGACTATCTTCTTAATCCTACCTACTGTCCCTTTTTGACTGGATGTTCTCTTCGACATTCAATCATCCAAGAAAAAAGGTCCTATACCATTTTATATCGATTCAGCTGAGGCATGTGTGCAGAACATAATGCAAAACTAAGTCTCCCAATCAAGGGCCCAATGCCCTTCTGAGCTTCAAATCTTACCAGGATTCCTGTTTTCATACTTATATTTCACCTATATATTCTTGTAAATATCGCAGGTTTCCAATACCATTAATCATCCCGCAGAATTATTCCTAACACAAATCGAACATGTTTTTAACCCTAACCATACACTGTTCCCTCAATCTAACATTGCAGAAGAGCAGGGAAAGTGTTGGTCTTACAATACAGGAATGTAGGGGATCTTCCACCTGCTGAGAACCTCAAAGATACATGCAGAAATAATCCCTGGAGAAGATGTATGCAGCTATGAAGGACTTTTGAAAGTGAAAGTCATCTTCCATAGCAAACAACCTGGTCAGGATACAGGTTTGTGTCTGAATCAGCCTCTCTCTTTTTAATGTAGAGAAGATGGACCAAACCAGGCCTTTGTGGAGAGCTCTTCCCAGGTGCCTATGGTTTATATACCATTCTAACTTGTGAAAGTGTCACATGAAGTAGGGGCAGCCTCCATCTCAAGGGACCATAAGAAGAAACTGTTAGCACAAAGTGGTTGCCAAGTCAGTGACCTCATTCATTTCAGGAGGAAGTGACCTCACCTCACTTCCTTGTTTTTGGAAGTCTCTGAACTTGGAATCCAGAAAGGCAGGCACCCAGAGCCAGTCCCAGTCCCACTCCCAGTGGTCTCACTTGTTTGGATTTACCAAGGTGAGAATCGGTCTTTCTTGGTGCCTACTAATGTGAAGATGACCAAATGCCAGAAGAGCTCAGAAGAGGGGCCTTTCCTGAGAAAGCCGGTAATGGCTCACTGCTGGCTCCTGTCAGCTTCACACAGTTGGCCAAGGATACTAGATCTGAGACAAGATAGTCCAATTCCGTGAAACATAGAATGGCCCACCAGTCAGAGAACACTCTGTATAGTCACAGACCTCCTTGGGGGAAGGAGGTGCCTTTCTGGGTGTGGGTGTGTGTTTGTGGTTTTGTCTCATGTTCTGAGAATAGGTAGGAAAGGCAGTTTGTTTGGTTTGGTGTGAACTGTTTCTGGAAAGTCATTTGACAAGGCGATTGTTTCTATTTCTGTGTATCCCACTGTGTCTGTGGTTGTAGAAATTAGAAAAGAGAATGCATCAATGGATGTTTCCTGTCTAGGAGAAAGCTTCCCAGGATTCATCTTGCCCCAGATATGTACAACCTCCAAGATCTTTGACAAGGCCATGTACTGGACAGCTGAATGGAATGGGAGCATCTCAGAAAACTCAGATATCAGTGTTACCAGGAAAGTCTCAGTGGAGAAACCCTGCAATGGGCCTTTTGCTTGCCTATTGTTATGTTGGCCTGAATGTCAGGAAGGTCTTTGCCTCAGGCCAGCCCTTTGTGAAGCCTGAAGAAAACAGTTTTCAAATGGAAATGAGTGGACATCACCTGTGATTCTTTCCTTAATTGCTTTGGAAAGGGATGTGTCTGAATCAGCATTTTGGCCCTGTGTAAGGCTGTGGCTTAGATTCTCAGCACGTGATGGATCTAAAGAAAGATCCCTTGTGTGCATCCAAAACCAACATCTCCAAAAGAGCACTCATTGTGGATGAAGTCTAACCAACTCCACTAACCAACTCACAGTTATAGTAAATAACTTTTGAAGTTGAAGGGACCCCAGTAAACTTTGAAGTAGATATAGGGGCATTATACTCAGCCTTTAAGGCCCCATTGGGCCCTCTATCAAATAAAAGCTCTCTAGTTCAAGGGGCTAATGGCAGTAAATATCGGGCTTGGACAACTAACAGGTACATGGACCTGTGGAAAGGAAAAATCCATCACTCCTTCCTAGTAATCCCAGAGTTCCCGGCCCCATTGATGGGTGGAGATCTGCTCACCAAACTCTGGGCCATAATGACTTTTAACCCTGAAGACCCCCAAGTGGAATTTCTAAATCCTTCAGTAAAAACTCCTATAGTCATGGCTTTAACAATGTCAGTAGAAAATGTACATCAACTCACTCACCTTGGTTCAAAGAAATTGCAGGCATTCCTGAAAGATCAAGAACAGAGTTTTCTACTAACCGACTCACAGCGAAAGGAAATAACTGAATGGGTATCAAAAGCGTCTCAGGTCCATCAATTGGTTAATGCTTACCCTTTTAAGGAAAACACCTTCGAAGAACCAGACCAGAAAAATTTTCAGAAGTGAACTTTACTGAAATTAAGCCAGCAAAGTATGGACTTAAATATCTCCTAGTCTTTGTAGATACATTTTCAGGATGGATTGAAACCTTCCCCCCCCCCAAAAAAAAAAAAAAAAAAAAAACAATGGCTCAAATCGTGGTCAAGATGATACTGAAGGATATTTTTCCAAGATACGGCCTGCCTAAGGTAATAGGGTCTGACAATGCACTGGTGTTCATGGCCAATTATGGGTTACAGTCATGGGTTAACCTGTACCCTGGTGATTAATTGGTAGTTACATTATGCTTATAGATCCCAGAGCTCAGGACAGGTAGAAAAAATAAATAGAACCATTAAAGAGACCTTAATGAAATTAAGCTTAGAAACCAGCTAAAAGATTGGACTATACTCCTGCCTTATGCACTGTATCATCTAAAAAATACTCCCTCTGTTTCTTTGTGTAACCTCTCCCCCTGTGAAATTCTCTATGTTTCCCCTCCTCCAGTAAGGGACCTAACCCCAACTCTAAGACCTAAGGATCCCTTCCACACCCCCTTGCTTGACACACTTAAAGCTCTTGAAAGAACTCAGCAATACCTGTTAAAACAGCTGGCCACGGCCTACCAACCTGGGGATAAGGAGACTCCACATCGATATCAAGTAAGAGACTTCATCTACATAAGATGACATCAGGTGTCATCCCTGGAAACCCGCTGGAAAGGAAATACCACGTGCTACTTATAACACCTACAGCAGTAAATGTAGACGGAATCCTTTCCTGTATCCATGCCTTCCATCTCAAGCCTGCGCCCTGTCCAGACTCTGGCTGGAAACTGGAAATGACTGGTAACCCTTTCAAATTGTGTATTTGGCATGTGTATAAGGCTATAGACTCTCCCCTTGGCCACCACTAGTCCTAACCCTCATCAGCGAATTCAGCAGCAATGGCTGATCACAAATCCTCATAGACCAGAAGAATGGTCTATCTCGCTTACAGCCCACATAGGGACCTGTTGGTCATCTCAACATTTGTCAGCTTCCTATAGGTTTTTCCTATTGGGATATCCCTGATAAAGCAGATCCCACTAAAATTTCATTAAATCCCTTTCGTATCATAGATAATGAAAACAAATATTATGGATGTAGGGACACGTGAGCCAGATGCAGGTTGGCTAGCCTAGATTACTATGTTTGCCTGGAAGACTATCAAAGCCACAAACAGCCACGGCTGTGTGGGGGGAAAGCCGACTTCTTCTGTAAGTCATGGGGATGTTAGCATACAGGGACTGCCTGGTGGAACCCAAACTGCTCATCAAATTCAATACACAGAATTGGCCATATTACCAATTAGACAACCAAAACCTGTGACCCCCAGAGGGGTCTCCAGATCCTCACATTCTGCATGACCTTTTTAACTTCTGCAAGTGCTCAAAAGGGTTAAAGGAGATTCCCCTATGTGGAGGTTTTTTCCCTCCTTTGCTCACATCCTGAACTATACTTCTCCAATAGTTCCTCAAACTCAGCCTTCTGCTCCAGACTCTCTGCTGGCACTCCCACCTCAGCAACCTGATTTCTCCCCTCCAATTACTAGATCAAAAATCAAAACCTCTGCCGGTTCTCAGACAATTGCCCCCTTGCTGAGGTATCCGGTACTGAGGTACCCCTCCACACACTCACTCCTCTCTTCTCCTGTCAGTGCCCGCACTGCGTCCAATAAGGTCCTCTTACCAGCTAACCCAAAGCTCAAACCAGCTGAGGAGATCCCTCAGACCCCTATCCAGGATGTAATTAAAATGGCCTTTAAAGTTGCTTTGTCATCACTGTAAACAGGTGACTAAGAATTTAAAATACCTCACATGCTTTTTGGGATACTCACTCCTGTCGTCCCCTCTGCTCTACCTGTTCTACTGCTCAAGTTTTTGTTGCTAGGAAAATCCCAAACCCCTTTTCCAATATTCTTTTACATTTCTACTTCCTCATTCTCAGATCCATGAAACTGCTCTCAGCCTTGCCTTCCACGTCTTCCCCCTCTCTACCAGGCCCACAGAAAAGTCTTAAATGACCTTCTCCAGAAGTCTTCACCATGGCTGACTTTAGGACTTTCAGCAAAAGAGTTCCTTTAAAAGAGTTCACTGTAGATAAACTTCTTCTTTTCGTGTTGCCCTGGTCTACTTGGCAACTGGCGAAAAAAAATCAGCACTCCTGAGCTAGACACACCCATACTAGTTTTTCACAAAATATGTGAACAAGGCCTCTGGCCTTGAGTGGGGGCTTCACAGAGATGGCTACATTTCTAAGATAAAGAAGTTACCAACTAGGCTCCATGGTAACAGCTGGCAGGGCGAAAAAAAAAGAGAAAAAATCTCTCCCCCTTTCAGGTGTCCTTGAAAAGTTAACTTGCCCAGAACAGAGGATAAAATAAAAGATAGAAAAACAGCTTTTTGTGAACTTCTGCAGACTTTGAACTTCTGAGCCCCTTCCCTTACATGTTGGGTACAAATTATGAAACTACCTAAACTTGGGGTCAGGGGATTAATTGATTACAACAGAAGCAATGCCCTCTAAATCCGTTTGCAACCAAATAGGACTTTTTCCCTGTCTTCAGTGCTATCTTAGGTGCTTTGCCTCGTCCGTCCCTATAACAGAAAGATTCTATATACTTAAACATTGTTTATGTTTTCATGAAATAGTCAACAGATGTGATTAATTATGTAATGGTGCAGATGTTTCCCAAAGTGCTCTATGATGACGCAGGTCCATTTAAAGATCAAATAGGAGGGCATGCAACTCAGTTCCGCTGGGAACCTGTATCTCTCACTTTAGCCATCCTATTAGGAATAGGAGTTGCTGCATGAGTGGGCACAGGAATCAATGCCCTAGTCCAAAGGACACAACCAATGCCCTAATTAGAAGCAGCAATAGACCAAAACTTAAAGATAATAAAACCTCCATCACAGCTTTACAGGAATGTTTAACCTCTGTCTATGAATCTGTTTTACAGAACAGGCGAGCGATAAAACCTCCTCTTCATGAGAGAAGGGGGAATTTGTAGTGCATTGAGGGAAGAATGTTGTTTTTGTGCTGGCCACACTGGAGTTGAAAAGAATCTATGAGTAAATAAAGAAAACGCATTGAAGAGCGTCAACGAGAAAGAGAGGCCCAAAAAGGGTGGTTTGAGTCTTGGTTCACACAGTCCGTCTGGTTAACTATGCTTTCATCAGCCCTGGCTGGTCCATTAATAATCCTCATATTATTGCGAACTGTAGGACCCTGTTGGCTAAACCATGGAGTTTCCTTTCTCCAAGCTCAAATTGGACAAGTTAAACTTATGGTAATCAGACAACAATATACCACACTAGAAGACATAAAATGTAACACCCATCAGTGATGACTTTTATGATTAAAAGTAACCTGAAGAAGAAGTGGGGAATGAAAGGTTAATGAAATAGGTACTTGTCACTTCCTGTTTTTCTGTACACTTAACAAAACACTGTTGAAATCTTGAGAACTGTTTGCTAATCTTGTTCTCAGAATGTGCTGTCCCCAACTGCCAAACTGCAGAATGTGCTCAGTCACGCAGTTGAAAGCAAACGGCCTACTCGCCCTGACCCATCAATAAACTTCCATCCCTGCCTTCTCCAAGAAAAGTACATAAGCTCTGCTTAAGCTGTTCTCAGGGCTCTCTGCTCTATTCAACTGAGCTCTGAGCCCCAGCATGCTGGACCCACAATGAACCCTTTGTAGTTGCATGAGACAGTCTCTTGGTCATCTCTTCCTCCTATACTCGCCTGACCATTACAATATTTCACCTCTATATTCTTAAAAATATCTCAGGTTCCCAACACCATTATTCATCCAGCAGAATGATTCCTAACACAAATCAAACATGTTATTAATCCTAAGCATACCATCTACCCTCAATCTAACTTTACAGAAGAGCAGGCACAGAGTTGGTCTTACAATACAGGAATATAGGGGATCTTTCACCTCCTGAGAAATTCAAAGGTCTATGCAGAAATGATCCCTGGAGAAGATGTAGGCACCTATGAAGGACCTGAGAGAGCAGAAGTCATCTTCCATGGGAAACAACCTGGTCAGGATGAAGGGTTGTGTCTGAATCAGCCTCTCTCTTCTTAATGTAGAGAAGATGGACCAAACCAGGCCTGTGTGGAGAGTTGTTTCCTGGTGCCTATGGTTGATATACTATTCTAACTTGTGAAACTGTCACAGGTAGTAGGAGCAGCCTGCATCTGAAGGGACCCTTGGAAGCAACTGTTAGGACAAAGTGGTTGCCAAGGCAGTGACCTCATTCAGTTCCTGAAGGAAGTGACCTCACCTCACTTCCTTGTTGATGGAACTCTCTGAACTTGGGATCCAGGAAGCCAGGCACACAGAGCCAGTCCCAGTCCCAGTCCCAGTGTTCTCACTTGTTTGGATGTACCAAGGACAGAATCAGTCTTTCTTGGTACCTACTGATGTGAGGAAGGCCAAATGCCAAGAGAGTTCTGAAGACGGGCCTTTCCTGGGAAAAAAGGTAGTTGCTCACAGCTTGCTCTTGACAACTTCACAGAGTTGGATAAGAAGAGGAGATCTGAGACAGGACATGCCATTTTGAGGGAACATAATATGGCCCACCAGTCAGAGGACACTCCAGATAGTCTCAGAATTACTTGGGGTAAGGAGGTGCCTCTGTGGGTGTGGTTGTAGGTTTGTGATTTTCCCTTGTTCTGAAAATAGGTAGGAAAAGTGGTTTGTTTGGATTTAGTGAACATTTTCTAGAAAGTCCCTTGACAAGGCGAGTATTTCTGTGTCTGTGTATCCCATTGTGTCCATAGTTGTAGACATTAGAAAAGAGAATGCATAAATGGATGTGTCCTGTCTAGTAGAAAGCTTCACAGCATTCATTTTGCCCAATTTATGAATGGACTGCGGCTTGCCTGATCGATGGGCTACACCTGATATCTTCCTAAGTTCCTGTTTTCTTCCTGAATTCTGGAGACTCTCCAGAATAGGCTCATGGTTTTTTGTCCAAGTTATGTACCACCTCCAAGTTCTTTGACATGGCCATGTACTGGATAGCTGAAGGGAATGGCGAGCATCTCAGAAAACTCAGAAATCACTGGGACCAGGAAAGTCTCAGTGGAGAAACCCTGCTTTGGGCCTTATGCTTACCTATTGTTCTGTTGCCCTGAATTTCAGGAAGGCCTTTGCCTCAGGCCACACCTTTTTGAAGCCTGAAAAGAAGAGTTTTGCAATGGAAATAAATGGGCATTACCTGTGGCTCTTTGCTTAATTTCTTTGAAAAGAATGTGTCTTATTCAGACTCTTGAGCCTGTGTGAGGTGGTGGCTTAGAGTCTCAGCACCTGATGGATCTAAAGAAAGATTCCATGTGTACATCCAAAACCAAAATGGCCAAAGAGCAGTCCTTGTGGATGAAGTCTCTCACCTTGCTCTGTAACTTTCTTGACCTCCATCAAGTGAGAATAGGGATTCTTTGGGTCAAATAAGTTCCTCAAACCCTGCAGAGGCTAGCCCATAGGTGCTTAGATTTTCTCATGACTCCAATTCACATAAAGAATCTAAAACCCACAGTCAGTAGGCCTCAAATTTGAGAAGCAGAGCAGTATTAATGGCAGGCCTTTTTGATCATTCCTGGTTCACAGGAAGGGTGTACAGGCCACCCTGACTTTAGGCAAATGAGATGCAAGGGAGATTTTTTGGACACTGTCTTGGGGTGAACACCTCATGGAAACCTCCAGCCAGAAGTTATGATGAGTGTCTAAATGGAAGAAGATGAGGTCATGTGGGATTGTTTTGGTGTGAATCGTGGTCATTTGTTTGGCGGTTGGAAGAGACGACTGGGTCCACCTTGGCTTGAACTCTGGTGTGATTACCCTAAGAGACTGCATTCTGGAACTGACGTCATCGAAGTATTTCCATGAATTGTGTTGGAATTTTAGGAGGCCACGCATGAGATTTGCCCTTGGAAACTGAGATCTAGGCCCAGGGTTGCTTTCCGCAGAGCACTGGGAATCTCAGCCAAGATATCACATGATTTTATTCTGAACGACTTGGCAGCCATAGTTGAGAGTCAAAACACACATGGACCTCACGTTGTAGACCTCAATGCACCTTGCTTCATGTGACCTTTTGGCTACTCTTTGGGAAGACTTGCCTCTGAGAGTTCTCCAAAGCTTTTATGGAAATGAGCATCCTCAACATTTAATTGTTCCTGAATGAATTGAAACCCACATTGCCTCCAACTTCATGCTTGAAAAATGGCTCGATAAATACCATGAAATTTTTTTTTAAATTTTCATGAACAGGTGGCACTGGAGGACCTTTGGATATCCTGTTGATGATTATGAGTATACCAGACAGTGCCTTGATTGACTGGGTTTCAAGAAAATGGTGTAGAACAGAGATGCCAGTAAGTTGGAGTCTGCTGACTAGTGGGCTTATAGCCGTGGTGGGCAGGTGTGTGATGGAATATCTGTGGTGGGGCCATGTGGATCTCCATTGGCTTCCAAATGGCTTGTGGCTGACATGGTGCAGCCAACAGACCCTTACAAGTAAAGGGACCTTGTTATATGGAGAGGTTTCAGGGGAATGTTCAGAATCAGGTTGCTATGGTCAAGGGGCAAGCTATGAGGGATAGAACCTTGATTGGTGCATTCTCCTACAGACCCTGACCCACCACATATGACAGAACTCCCTTCAGCACTGTTTTTCAGTTGAACTCCTTGTATTTCGTGAAGCAAATACTAAACACCCAGTGCAGCAGCAATAAACACCACAAAATGTGGAGAATGACCCAATGACTTCACAGTCCACAAGGGGAGACACTTAGCCCCCAGTGGCCCCATTTTACCAACTAGGATTGAATTCAGCACTGCTACAGCATGTTCATTGGAAAATATTAAACCATGTCCTCCAGGTAACATAGATGCAGACCCAGCTGTAATGGTCTCACTACAAGGAAGGTAAAGCTCCTGACAACAACATATATTTCAAGTGCTCAAACTCAGAGGCAGTTTCTCAAGAAGTCTTTATGCCAGCACAGCTCCATGTTTGTGGAGTGTTTACCCTGTCCCTTACTTTTGGAAACTACTCTACCACCTCCCAGGTTGTAAACTTTTGAGCATATTCCATTCCAGATATTTATTCCCAGATTTTCTAACTCTTGACTTTTAATGATGTATTACTTGGGACGAGGGTAATGTCAAGGCATTGTTCTGGATGAGAGTGGGAAAATTTTTGTGTAGCATATATTTGCATACACATTTGGTCCATTTTCCAATTTTCCATTCGAAATACTGAATACCGGACACTGACACCTAATCTACTAGACTCTGACTACTAATCCTAATAAGATGGAGAAAAACAACCCAAACAGAATAGAATTACAAGCATTTCAGAGGAGGCATGGTGTATAGTTGGACTTGCATTTTGCATTATATAAGGTAGGAGTTATACATCTAGTCAATTTTGTGTTGAAATAGTTCCCCATGTGTTTTTCTTTCGATTATTTTATTTTATTTTATTTTATTAGTTGGTTGTTCAAAACATAACAAAGCTCTTGACATATCGTATTTTATACATTAGATTCAAGTGGGTTATGAACTCCCATTTTTACCCCAAATATGGATTGCAGAATCACATCGGTTACACATCCACATTTTACATAATGCCCTATTAGTAACTTGTATTCTGGTACCTTTCCTATCCTCTACTATCCCTGGTCCCCTCCACTCCCATCTTCTCTCTCTACCGAATCTACTGTAATTCATTTCTCTCTTTGTTTATTTTCCAATTCCCCTCACAACCTCTTATATGTAATTTTGTGTAACAATGAGGGTCTCCCTCCATTACCATGAAATTTACCTTTTCTCTACCTCCCCCCCCAACTCACGTCTCTGTTTAATGTTAATCTTTTCTTCCTGCTCTTCCTCCCTGCTCTGTTCTTAGTTGCTCTCATTATATCAAATAAGACATTTGGTATTTGTTTTCTACGATTGGCTAGCTTCACTAAGCATTATCTGCTCTAGTGCCATCCATTTCCCTGCAAATTCCATTTTTTGTCATTTTTTAGTGCTGCATATTACTCCATGGTGTATAAATGCCACATTTTTTTAATCCATTCATCTATTGTAGGGCATCTGGGTTGGTTCCACAGTCTAGCAATTGTGAATTGTGCTGCTATGAACATCGATGTGGCAGTATCACTGTAATACGCTCTTTTAAGATTCAGGGAATAGTCCGAGAAGGGCAATAGCTTGGTCAAATGGTGGTTCCATTCCCAGCTTTCCCAGGATTCTCCATACTGCTTTCCAAATTGGCCGCACCAGTTTGCAGTCCCACCAGCAATTTACAAGAGTACCCTTTTCCCCACATCCTCAGCAGCACTTGTTGTTGTTTGACTTCCTAAAGGCTGTCAATCTTACTGGAGTGAGATTGTATCTTAGGGTGGTTTTGATTTGCATTTCTCTGACTGCTAGAGATGGTGAGCATTTTTTCATGTACTTATTGATTGATTGTATGTCCTCCTTTGAGAAGTGTCTTTTCAGGTCCTTGGCCCATTTGTTGATTGGGTTATTTGTTATCTTATTGTCTAATTGTTTGAGTTTTTTGTATACTCTGGATATTAGGGCTCTATCTGAAGTGTGATGAGTAAAAATTTGTTCCCATGATGTAGGCTTCCTATTTACCTCTCTTATTGTTTCTTTTGCTGAGAAAAAACTTTTTAATTTAAGTAAGTCCCAATTGTTGATTCTTGTTATTAACTCTTGTGCTATGGGTGTCCTATTAAGGAATTTGGAGCCCGACCCCACAATATGTAGACCAGAGCCAACTTTTTCTTCTAACACATGCAGAGTCTCTGATTTGATATCTAGCTCCATGATCCACTTTGAGTTAACTCTCTTGTGCATGGCGAGAGGAGGGGATTAAGTTCCATTTTGTTGCATATGGACTTTCAGTTTACCCAACACCATTTGTTGAAGATGCTATCCTTCCTCCATTGCATGCTTTTAGCTCCTTTATCAAATATAACATAGTTGTAGCTTTGTGGATTCGTCTCTTGTGTCCTGTATACCGTACCACTGGTCTAGCCGCCTGTTTTGGTACCAGTACCATGCTGTTTTTGTTACTATTGCTCTGTAATATAGTTTGAAATCTGGTATCACTATACCGCCTGATTCACACTTCCTGCTTAGAATTGCTTTTGTATTTCTGGGTCTTATATTTTTCCATATGAATTTCATGATTGCTTTCTCTATTTCTACAAGAAATGCCATTGGGATTTTGATTGGCATTGCATTAAACCTATAGATAACTTTTGGTAATATCGCCATTTTGATGATGTTAGTTCTGCGTATCCATGAACAGGGTATATTTTTCCATCTTCTAATATCTTCTTCTACTTCTTTTTTTAGGGTTCTATTGATTTATTGTATAAATCTTTCACCTCTTTTGTTAGGTTGATTCCCATGTATTTAATTTTTTTGAGGATGTTTTGAATGAACTGCTTTTCCTCATTTCCGTTTCAGAAGATTTGTTGCTGATATACAGAAAGGCCTTCGATTTATGCGTGTTGATTTTAGATCCTGCTACTTTGCTGAATTCATTTATTAGTTCTAGTAGTTTTTTTTGTAGACCCTTTTGGGTCTTCTATGATTCTATAGAATCATGTCACCAGCACATAGTGATAATTTACGTTCTTCTTTTCCTATTTTTATGGCTTTGATTTCTTTCGTCTAATTTCTCTGGCCAGTGTTTTGAGAACTATATTGAATTGAAGTGTGGATAGAGGGCATCCTTGTCTTGTTCCAGATTTTAGAGTGAATGCCTTCAATTTTTCTCCATTCAGAATGATCCTAGCCTGAGGCTTAGCATAGATAGCTTTTACAATGTCGAGGTAAGTTCCTGTTATCCCTAGTTTTTCATAGTTTTGAACATAAAGGGAGGCTGTACTTTGTCAACTGCTCTTTCTGTATCTATCAAGATGATCATATGGTTCTTATCTTTAAGTCAATTGATGTGGTGAATAATATTTATTGATTTCCATATATTAAAACATCCTTGCATCCCAGGGATGAATCCTACTTGATCGTGGTGCACAATTATTTTTTATGTGCCTTTCAATACGATTCTCCAGAATTTTACTGAGGATTCTTGCATCTAGCTTCATCAGAGATATTGGTCTGTACTTTTCTTTCTTTGAGGTGTCTTTGTCTTGTTTCAGAATAAGGGTGATGTTGGCCTCATAGAATGAATTTGGCAGAGCTCCCTCTTTATCTGTTTCTCGAAATAACTTGAAAAGTATTGGTATTAATTCTTCTTTAAAGGTTTTGTAAAATTCTGCTGTATACCCATCTGGTCCTGGGCTTTTCTTGGTTGGTAGTCTTTTGATTGCTTCCTCTAAATCATCCATTGATATTGGTATGTTTAAATTGTGTGTATCCTCCTGACTCAGTCTGGGCAAATCATGTAACTTAAGAAATTTACCGATGTCTTCATATTTTCTATTTTATTGGAATATAGGTTTTCAAAATAATTTCTAATTGTCTTCTGTATTTCTGTAGCATCTGTTGTGATATTGCCTTTTTCATCCTGTATGTTTGTAATTTGAGTTCTCTCTCTTCTTCTCTTCATTAGCATGGCTAAGAGTCTGTTGATCTTATTTATTTTTTCGAAGAACCAACTTTTATTTTTGTTAGTTTTTTCAGTAGTTTCTTTTGTTTCAATTTCATTGGTTTCCACTCTGATTTTAATTATTTCTTGCCTTCTGCTACATTTGCTGTTGTTTTGCTCTTCCTTTTCTAGGGCTTTTAGATGAAGTGTGAGCTCATTTATTTGTTGGTTTTGCTTTTTTTGATGAATGACCTCCAGGTGATGAATTTTCCTCTTAAAATTGCTTTCATTGTGTCCCATAGATTTCGATATGTTGTGTCTGTATTTTCATTTATCTCTAAGAATTTTTTGAATCCCTCCTTTATGTCTTCTGTAACCCATGGATTATTCAGTAACATATTGTTTATTTTCCTAGTGATGTAGGATTTTTCCTTCCTTCTTTTATCATTGATTTACAGTTTCATTCCATTATGATCAGATAAAATGCATGGTATTATCTCCACCTCTTTATATTTACTGAGTGTTGCCCTATTGCATAATATATGCTCTATTTTTGAGAGGGATCCATGTGCTGCTGAAAAAAAAGTATATCCACTTGATGATGGTTGATATATTCTATATATGTCAGTTAAGTCTAGGATATTGATTGTGATATTGAGTTCTATATTTTCTTTATTCAACTTTTGTTTGGAGGATCTGTCTAATGGTGAGAGAGGTGTGTTGAAGTCACCCATAATTATTAGGTTGTGGTCTATTTGATTCTTGAACTTGAGAAGAATTTGTTTTATGAACATTGCAACACCATTATTTGGTGCATAAATATTGATAATTGTTATGTCTTGTTGGTGAATGGTTTCTTTTAACAGTATATAATGTCCTTCTTATCCCTTTTGATTAACTTAGTCTTGACTTCGATTTTATTCTATATGAGGATGGCCACCCCTGCTTGCTTACGTGGACCGTGTGCATGGTATAAATTTTCCCAACTTTTCACCTTCAGCCTGTGTATGTCTTTTCCATTCAGATGTGTCTCCTGGAGGCAACATATTGTTGGATTTGTTTTATTAATCCAAGTTACCAGCCTATGTTGATTTATTGGAGATTTTAAGCCATAAACGTTTAGAGCTACTATTGATGTATGGTTTGTACTTCCAGCCATGTTTAATTATTTATCTTTGTTTTTAATTTACTTTGTTTCTCCATGATTAGCTTTCCCCCTGCACTCTGTCATTACCCAGTCACTTCCCACTGATGGTTTTGGTTGTTGTTTTTCATTTCTTCCTCATGTAGTGTTTTTCTCAAGATGCTTTGCAATGCTGGTTTTCTGGCTGCAAATTCTTTTAGCTTTTGTTAATCATGAAAGATTTTTATTTCATTTTCGTACCTGAAGGTTAATTTTGCTGGATCCAGAATTCTTGGTTGGCATCCATTGTCTTTCAGTGTTTAAAATACGTTGTTCCAAGATCTTCTTGCTTTCATCAACTGTGATGAAACATCCTTTGTTAACCTTATTGATTTACCCCTGAATGTAGTCTGCCTCCTTTTTCTTGTAGCTTTTAATATTTTCTCTTTGTTCTGTATATTAGATATGTTTATAACAAATGTCTTGGTGTTGGTCTACTGTGATTTTTTGTCCTCAGTGTCCTCTATGAATCTACAATTTGTATATCCGTTTCTTTTTTTATTTCTGGAAAGTTTTCTGTAATTATTTCATTCAGTAGGTTACTCATTCCCGTGGTTTGAATCTCTGGACCTTCCTCTATCCAGATGACTCATAAATTTGGTTTTTATATGTTATCCCATATCTCTTGGATGATTTTCTCGTGATTTTTTACCAGCCTTTCTGAGTTGGCTAGACTCTTTTCAAGATGATATATTTTGTCTTCATTATGTGACATTCTGTCTTCTTCTTGCTCCACTCTTTTAGTAATTCTCTCAATTGAGTTTTTAATTTGGTTTATCGTTTCCTTCATTTCTAGAATTATTGTATGATTTTTTTTATTATCTCTATCTCCGTATAAAGATGCTTAACTTCTTTTTTTTAATCTGTTCATGTAATTCATTTTCAATGTGTTCTTTTACTGTTTGGATTTGCTGTCTCATATCTTCTTTAAGGTTCCATTCCATCTGTCTAAGGTATTCCTTGAGTTCTTTATATGATCATTTTTCTGATGACTCTAGGTCCTCCTGAGTATTTAGGCTGTCCTTCATTGTTTGTACTCTTTTTCTTTCTTGCTTTCTTATGCTGCTCATGTTACTTCTTGTTCTGTTTGAGTGCTGAGTTACTGATTAGTCTTATAAATTTATTTCATGCTTGGGAGGAAAGATATTTGAAGGGAAGGGAAGAAGTCAATAAGAGAATGAGAGTAGGCAGGTAGAATTCAAGGAAGGGGGAAAAAGAAAATTGAAAAGAAATGAAAAGACAAAAGAAAAAAACAGAAAATAAAGAATGAAAGAAAAATTAAAAAAATAATAATGATAATAAAAAAATGAAAATTACAATTTAATAATAATAATAATAATTAATAATAAAATAAAGAAATTTAAAAACTTAAAAACATTAAAAAAGTTAAAGAAAAACAACAACAACAAGAATGAAAATGAAAGAAAAAGAAAAAAAAAACCCAAATTTAAAAAATAAATAAATAATGATAATAATAAATGCAGTCATAGAGTTTGATTAACTTCTCTTCCAATAGGTGGTGCTGTGCCCACTAAGCCGAGGTTCTCCTCTCAGTAGGTGGGAACCAATCACTATGCAGCTGCTCTTCCTTCCAGACTGGGCAGGTGTCCAATTCTGACACCCTAGGGCCTTCTCTTGTGTTTCCTCAAGCCATGCCCTGCTCACCTGCGACGCTCACCACAATACTGGCAACACGCCAGGTCTGCTGCTCCTGGGAGACCTGTTTTTATGAATACCTGGGCACACTCTCCCGGTTTGCTTCCCTCAGACCCTAAGTTTGTAGAGCTTGGGGCTGAGATCCCCAAGCGAATTTGTTTGCCCTCCGGGAGCCACGCCCCAGTAGCTGGTGCAAGAGACCTCAGTTGTCAGCACTGGTGGGAGCAGTAGCCTGGAGTTCTGTGCCACAAGTCCCACGCCACTCCTGATTTTCTCGGTCTGGCTATCGCGCTCATGGTAGAGCTGAGAGGGACCCTTACGGGAGAGCTGGGAGGGGCCCTTAAGGATTCCCTGCTGTGTGGAGAGAGATGGCTAGGGAATTACAAACCTGTTGCGCTGGTTTCAATGAAGTTATCTCCTCCATCCTTGACGTCAGTTCTATGCCATGGTGGTATCCCATGCAAATGGTGATCATTCGTTCCCTTTGCCGGGTGACCGATGCAACTGGTGGGTCCTGACTGTCTCTCCCATGCCCCGTTTCAATCCTTTGGCCACTGCCTATGAAGGCTAGGTTGGCTTCTACCTCTGTAAGTTCAGAAGGGCAGACCAGTTATTTCAGCTGGATCGTTAGTGCTGAGTCACGAAACGCAGGCAAACCAGAGGTTGAATGCAACCGATCCAGGCTCGGTGTGTGTTCTGCGTGGCCCAGACTGTTCACCCCAGATTCATGTCAGTGCATCATTGCCTAGTGATCCTGAGCAAACAGTATTTAGACAGTTTATGACTGGCTATTCCAGCGCAGCTGAAGAGGTCAGAGACTTGATCTCTCCTTACCCGCCGCCATTTTGGATATCTCTCCATGTGTTTTAAAGTTAACAAATATGTGAATTCCTATCTCCCTTTCTCTGTAGCCTATTCAGCAGATGTGTTTTGATATGCACATATAGAATCCTAACTTGTATCACATGTACATTCTTGTGAGGTGGCTGACTTGGCAGACACAAATTGTGAGAAGAGATAACTATCCTAAACACTGCTGGAACTAAAAATTCAACCAATGGGTGAGCTTCCTAGTTGAACAACATTATACATAAATCCATGTTCAGTAAATTGAATATTTTTGGATCTGTGGATGATATATATATCTCGATCAATTACGATTGGCATATCTATTGCTACTTTTGAATGTCTGTGTGTATGTTTTGTTATATATATATATATATATATATATATATATATATATATATATATATATATACAATCTCCAGATTTTTAAAATATGAAATATATGTGTCTTATATACACTCCCTAAATTCATTCATGTTCACGTATGTGGATTTATAATCAACTTTTCACAATATTATTCTCAGAAATATTCATCCACCTGAAATACATATTTGTTTTCTAGTACTGAAAACTAACTTCAGTGAATGGTACATACATATCCTAATATTTCTAGAGTTACTGTCCCAGTTTAACATCAAGGCAAGTAGATTCCTATAGTACATGATTTGTATTTTTACGTTCATTTTTATTCAAAACTGGTACATTACTATTTCTTAAGTTTATGCACATCATAGGATATATATTTTATCCACAAGTTCGCAAATTTATACGAATTTGTTTCACTTTCAATCACTTCCTGCTTCAGGACAAATGTATTCTTCCATCTTTCTTGACTGGTCTCTTCCTGAGACCTCTTTCAAAACACATTATTTTCGATTTCCATAATCACTTTTGAAGCAAAACTCACATCCCCTTCATGATAAATTATAACTCTGATATTTCCAATGAATGTATAACTGGTTGTAATGAATGATTGTATACCAATATCAGATATCTTATATATTTTCAGATATCAATTCAATCCATTATTTAGAGTAAAACCAGTTATATTATTTATTCACAGTATGGTCTATGCATGCTTTTTCTTTATATTCATAGACACAGTGTACACCTCTTTGTACCCCCAATACTAATTTATATGTCTTCACAATATTGCTCCCAGAAATGGTGGAAGAAATACGCATGTCACCTGATCTACATATACATTTTATCACAGAAATATTCTGGACACAAAATGCAAAGATCACACTTATGATTGTACCAAAGCCTAAATGGAAAGTAAATATGGATTACTAAAATCATCCATGTCCAAGTTGCCTAATGCTCTCAAATGTCAATCCTATTGGTGACTACATATTTGTTTCCTCTTAAGATTATATATTCAAACTCAACCCGATTGAAAATGTTTAATCCTATACCTCACTTTATACATTGCCTGATTTCATAATGTCTCTATTGCCATCTGCTTTCTTACATATTTTCCACAGTTCACCACTGTGACTGAACCTTCACATGTGCTGACATTTGCTTTCACACTCTAATTGATAACTTATTGCTGAAGAACTTTTTTTCCAAATCCTATACTCACTCTTCTTCCTAAACCTACTGACTATCTTCCTAATCCTACTGACTATCCCTTTTTGACTGGATATTCTCTTCTACATTCAATCATCCAACGTACAAGGTCTTATGCCATTGTATATGGATTTATCTGAGACATCTGTGAGAACGTAATTCAATGGTAAGTATCCCAATCAAGGGCCCAATGATTTTCTGAGCTTCAAATCTTACTTAGATTTATTTTTTCATACATGTATTTCACCTCTATATTCTTATAAATATCGCATGTTCCCAATACCATTAATCATCCAGCAGAATGATTCCTAAGCCAAATGGAAAATGTTATTCACCCTAACCATACACTGTTCCCTCAATCTCATTTTACAGAAGAGCAGGGACAGTGTTGGTCTTACAATACAGAAATGTAGTGGATCTTCCATCTGCTGAGAACCTCAAAGCTCCATGCAGAAATGATCCCTGGAGAAGATGTAGGCAGCTATGAAAGACCTGAGAGAGCAAAAATCATCTTCCATGGCAAACAACCTGGTCAGGATGAAGGGTTGCATCAGAATCAGATAATCTCTCCTTAATGTAGAGAAGATGGACAAAACCATGCCTGTGTGGAGAGCTGTTACCATTTGCCTACAGGTGATATACCATTCTACCATGTGAAAGTGTGACAGGAAGTAGGGGCAGCCTCCATCTCATGGTACCGTTGGAAGCAATTGTTATGATAAAGTGGTTGCTAAGGCAGTGATCTCATTCAGTTCCTGAAGAAAGTGATCTCATCTCACTTCCTTGGTGATGGAACTCTCTGAACTTGGGATACAGAAAGCCAGGCACCCAGAGCCAGTCCCAGTCCAGTCCCAGTGGTCTCACTTTTTTGGATTAACCAAGGACAGAGTCAGTCTTTCTTGGTACCTACTGATGTGAGGATGGCCAAATGCCAGGAAAGCTCGGAAGAGGGGCTCTTCCTGAGAAAGCAGGTAGTGGCTCAATCCTGGCTCCAGACAACTTCACAGAGTTGGCCAAGAAGACCAGATCTGAGACAGGACAGGCCATTTTGGGGGATCATAGTATGACCCATCAGTCAGAGCACACACCGGACAGTCACAGACCTATTTGAGGGAAGGAGGTGCCATTGTGGGTGTGGGTGTGTGTTTGTGGTTTTGTCTCATGTTCTGAGAATAGGTAGGAAAGGCGGTTTGTTTGATTTGGAGTGAACAGTTTCTAGTAAGTCGTTTGACAGCGCAAGTGTTTCTATGTCTGTGTATCCCACTGTGTTTGTACTTGTACACATTAGAAAAGAGAATGCATTAATTGATGTGTCCTGTCTCGTAGAAAGCTTCCCAGCATTCATCCAACCCAATTTATGAATTGACTATGGCTTGCCTTATTGATGGGCAATACCTGCTACCTTCCTAAGTTGCTGTTTTCTTCCTGAATTATGGCCTCTTTCCAGAATAGGCTCATGGTTTTGTGTCCAAGATATGTACTACCTCCAAGCTCGGTGACATGGCCATGTACTGGATAGCTGAAGGGAATGGCGAGCATCTCAGAAAACTCAGATATCAGTGTGACCAGTAAAGTCTCAGTGGAGAATCCCTGCTTTGGGCCATTTGCTTACCTATTGTTCTGTTGCCCTGAGAGTCAGGAAGGTTTTTGTCTCAGGCCACAGCTTTTTGAATCCTGAAGAAAAGATTTTTCAAATGGAAATTAATAGGATTCACCTTTGGCTCTTTTCTTAATTGATTTGGAAAGAGGTGTGTCTGAATCAGCCTCTTGGCCCAGTGTGATTCTTTGACTTAGATACTCAGCACCTGATGGATCTAAAGAAAGATCCCATGTGTGCATCCAAATCCAAAATGGCAAAATAGAGCAGTCATTGTGGATGAAGTCTTTTGCCTTCCTCTGTAAGGTTTCTGAATTCCATCAAGTGAGAATAGGGATCATTTGGGTCAAATGATTTCTTCAAATTAATTCAGAAGCTTTCCAATAGGTTCTTGGGTTTTCTCATCTCTCCAATTTACATAAAGAATGTGTACCCGACACTCGGTAGGCCTCAAATTGGTGAAGCAGAGCAATATTAAGGTCAGGCCTATTTGATCACTCCTGGTACACAGGAAGGATGTACAGGCCACCGGGAATTTAGGCAAATGAGGGCAACGGAGCTTATTTTGGACACTGTCTTGGGCTATGCTAATGCTCTCAAATGTCAATCCTATTGTTGACTTCATCTTTGTTTCTTCCTAAGCTCATACATTCAACCTCAACCCTTTAGAAAATATCTAATCCCATAACTCACTTTATTCTTTTCCTGATTTCCTAATGTCTCTCTTGATATTTGCTTTTCTACATATTTTCCCCTGTTCATCATTGTGACTGACTCTTCACTTGTGTTGATATTTACATTGACTCTCTAACCAAAACCCTATTGGCAAAGAACTTTTGTTCCAAATCCTATACTCACTTTTCTTCCTAAACCTACCAACTATCTTCCTAATCCTACTGATTATCTTCTACATTCAATCATCCAAGTAAAGTTTGGGCGAGTGCCGGAGAAAGAGACCACCAAGAGACTATCTCATGCAACAGCAAAGGTTTTATTGGGGGTCCAGCATGCTGGGGCTCAGAGCTCACTTGAATAGAGCAGAGAGACCTGACAACAGCTTAAGCAGAGCTTATATACTTTCCTTGCAGAGGGCAGGGATGGAAGTTCATTGATGGGTCAGGGAGAGTGGATGGTTTGTATTCAACTGGGTGAGGGAGTACATTCTGCAGTTTGGTAATTGGGGACAGCATATTCTGGGAAAAAGATTAGCAAACAGTTCTCAAGATTTCAACAGTGTTTTGTTACGCATACAGAAAAACAGGAAGTGACAAGTACATATTTTATTAACCTTTCATTCCCCACTTCTTCTTCTGGCTACTTTTAATCATAAAAGTGATCATTGTGGGGTGTCACATTCTATGTCTGCTAGTGGGGTATTACCATAAGTTTAATTTGTCCAATTTGAGCTTGGAGAAAAGAAATTACACGGTTGAGAAAACAGGGTTTTATAGTTAGCAATAATATGACGATTATTATTGGACTGGCTAGGGTTGATAAAAACGTAGTTAACCAGGGGGACTGTGTAAAAAAAGACTCAAACTACCATTCTTGGGCCTCTCTCTCTCTCGTTGTCGCTCTTCAAGGCATCTTTTTAATTTACTCATAGATTTTTTTTACAACTCCAGTATTGTAGACATAAAAACAACATTCTTCCCTCAATGAAGCACAAAGGCCCCCTTCTCTCATGAAAAGGAGGTCCAATCCTCGACTGTTCTGTAAAACAACTTCAGAGAGAGAGGTCAAAGATTCGTTCAAAGCTGTGATGGAGGTTTCTAATATCTTTAATTTTTTATCTATTGCTGCTTTGGGTCATTTGTTGTGTCCCATGGGCCAGAGCAATGGTTCCCGTGCCCTACCCTGCAGTAACTACTATTCGTAATAGAATGGCTAAGGTGAGGGACATATGTTTTCAGCGGAACCGTGTTATATGCCCCCCTCTTTGATCTTCAAATGAACCTGCATCATGATAGAGCACTCTGGGAAACATCTGCACCATTACACAATTAATCACATCTGTTGACCATTTCATGAAAACATAAACAGTGTTTAAGTATATAGAATTATACTGTTGTAGGGACGGACAAGGCAAGGCACCTAAGATAGCACCAAAGACAGGAAAACAGTCTTTTTTGGTTGCAACCAGATTCAGGGGGCATTGCTTCTGTTGTAATCAATTAATCCCCTGAAACCCAAGTTTAGGTAGTTTCAGAATTTTGTACACAACACGTAAGGAAGGGGGCTCAGAAGTTCACAGTCTGCAGAAGTTCACAAATAGCAGTTTTCGTTTCTGTTTTTTCCTCAGTTTGGCGCAAGTTAACTTTTCAAGGACACCTATGTGGGGGAGAGCTTTTTCTTCCCTTTCTTTTTTTTCAACCTGCCAGCTGTTTCCATGCAGCCCAGTTTGTAACTTCTTTATCTTAGAAATGTAGCCATCTCTGTGAAGCCCCAGCTCAAGGCCAGAGGCCTTTTTTTCACATATTTTGTGAAAAACTATTAAGGGTGTGTCTAGATTAGGAGTGCTGGTTTTTTTTAGCCAGTTTCCAAGGAGACCAGGGCAACACGAAAATAGGATGTTTATCTACAGTGATCTCTTTTATAGGGACTCTTTTGCTGAAAGTCGTAAATCAGCCATGGTGAAGACTTCTGGAGAAAGTTAATTAAGACTTTTCTGTGGACCTGGTACAGAGGGGGACGACTTGGAAGGCAGGGATGAGAGCAACTTCCGTGGATCTGAGAATGAGGAAGGAGAGATGTAAAAGAATATTGGGAGAGGGCTTTGGGATCTTAATAGCAAGAAAAATTTGAGCAGAAAACAGATAGAACAGAGGGGGAAATGGGAGTGAGTATCCCAAAAAGCCTGTGAGGGACTTTAAATTTTTAGTAACCTGTTTTCAGTGATGACAAAGCAACATTAAAGGCCATTTTCATTACATTTTGGATAAGGGTCTGAGGGTTCTCCTCAGTGGGTTTGAGCTTTGCATTAGCTGGTAAGAGGACCTGGAGGGACCCAGTGCGGGCACTGACAGGAGAAGAGAGTAGTGAGTGAGTGGAGTGGTACCTCAGTACCTGCTACCTCAGCAAGGGGGCAATGGTCTGAGAACTGGCGGAGATTTGGGTTTTTGATCTAGATATTGGAGGGCAGAAATCAAGTTGCTGAGGTGGGAGTGACAGCAGAGAGTCTGGAGCAGAAGGCTGAGGGTAAGCATCTATTGGAGAAGCATAGTTCAGGATGTGAGCAAAGGAGGGAGAAGGCCTCCACATAGGGGAATCTCCTTTTACCCTTTTGAGCACTTTCAGAAGTTTAAAAGGTCACGCAGAATTTGAGGATATAGAGACCCCTCTTGGGGCCATCGGTTTTGGTTATCTAATTGGTAATATGGCCAATGCTGTTTACAGAATTTGATGAGGAGTTTGGGTTCCATCTGGCAGTCCCTGTATGCTCACAGCCCCATGACTTACAGAAGAAGTCTGCTCTCCCCCCCGCACAGCCGTGACTGTTTGTGGCTTTGATACTCCGCCGGGCAAACATAGTAATCTAGGCTAGCCAACCTGCATCTGGCTCACGTGTCCCTACATCCATAATGTTTGTTTCCATTTTCTATGGTACCGAAGGGATTTAATGGAATTTTAGTGGGATCCTCTTCATCAGGGATATCTCAATAGGAAAGACCTATAGCCAGCTGACAAATGTCTGGGTGGAGAGATGGCCACCAGGTCCATAAGGGGGCTGTATGTGAGATAGACCATACTTCTTTTCCAGTAGGATTTGTGATCAGCCATCGCTGCTTAAGGGGCTGATGAGGGTTAAGACTACTGGTCGTCAAGGGGAGAATAAATGTCTTCCAGGATCTTCTTGACAACCATTTGCTCTGTTTCTTTTTTTTTTTTTCTTTTTTCTTTCTTTTTTTTTGTGGGGAAGGCTTCAATCCGTCCTGAAAATGTATCTTCAAAGACTAGAAGATATTTAAGTCCATACCTTGCTGGCTTAATTTCAGTAAAGTCCACTTCCCAGAATTTTCCTGGTATGGTTCCTCGTAGGTGCTTTCCTGCAGGGAGCTTGGAAGGGTAAGTATTAACCAATTGATGGACCTGACAGGCTTTTGTTACCCATTCACTTATTTTCTTTCACTGTGAGTCGGTTAGTGGAAAACTCTGTTCTTGATCTTTCAGGAATGAATGCAGTTTCTTTGAGCAAAGATGAGTGAGTTGATGAACATTTGCTACTAACATAGTTAGAGCCATGATTATATGAGTATTTACTGAAGGATTTAGAAATTCCACTTGGGGGCCTTCAGGGTTAAAAGTTATTTTGGCCCAGAGCTTGGTGAGCAGATCTCTGCCCATCAATGGGGCCGGGCATTCTGGGATTACTAGGAAGGAGTGATGGATTTATCCTTTCCCCTGCTCCATGGTCCCCTTAGTTGTCAAAGTCTGATATTTACTGCATTTAGACCCTGGAATTAGAGACCTTTTATTTGATAGAGGGCCCAATGGGGCCTTAAGGGCTGAGTATATTGCCCCTGTATCTACTTCAAAGTTTACTGGGGTCCCCTCCACTTCAAAAGTTACCCTGAGGTCAGGGAGAGGATCTGAGCCCCGACTTTCTTAGTCATCCTCCAGAGTCAGAATGTCTGGCTGGCGTGGCTGTCTCTTTCTAGGGCACTCTTTGGCCCAGTGTCCTTTTTCTTTAGAGTTAGGCACATTGATCTGAGGCCAGGGGTGGCCTCTAGTGTGGGCCCAGGTATCCCTTTCTGTCTCTCTGTTTCTTAATTTCTGGCCTGTTTGTTGTTGTGACCAGGACCTTAGTCAATGCCTTACTCTGTCTTTTGCTTCTCTCATCCTCCCTTTTCTCCCTTCTCTTCCTCAGTTTCACTCTTATAGTATACCTTGTTGGCTTCTCTAACTAAATCTCTCAAAATCATATCTTGTAATCCATCTAAGCATTGTAACTTTCTTTTAATATCTAGGGCAGCTTGCCCAATAAAGGCCATTGTGACAGATGCCTTTTGATCCTCTGCCTGAGGATCGAAAGTAGTATATCTCCTATATGCCTCCATAGTTCTCTCTAGGAACATAGAGGTAGATTCACCAGGCCCTTGAATAATCTCTCTTACCTTGGCCAAATTAGTTGGTCGCCTAGCGGCCACTAAGATACCCACTATTAGAGCCCGGTGATAAGTGGACAGATGCTCCCTACCTTCAAATGTGTTGGGGTCCCACTTGGGTCGTTTCAAAAGAAAGCCGGCTTTGATTATGTTGGGAAGTTGTGTTGGTCACCCATCTAGTCCGAGGATATTGTTTTCTAGCATCCAGGAGGATTCTCTTTTGTTCCTCTGTCATGAAGAGAGTCCCTATGAGTTGTTGGCAGTCATCCCAATTAGGCTGGTGTGAAAACATCAATGACTCAACCAGACCTGAGAGCCAGGTTGGGTCCTCGGTAAAAGGAGGATTGTTATTTTTCCATTTATATAGGTCTGAAGAGGAGAAGGCCAATACTGGTAGGCTTGCATTTTTCCTCCATGGCCGTTGTCAATCATTGGCCCATAGGAATGGAGGGGGAGCAACACGGGAGTTTCAGGGTTTTAAATCATTTGACGCTGTCGAGTTCCTTTAGCCAGGCCAGCTTCCTCCAGGGGAGGAGGGGCTGTGTGTGCTGCAGGGGAGTTATCTGGAGTGCACTGGGCTGGCTTATCTTTCTCCAATGGCGGAGAGGCTGAGTCAGCAGCAGGGGAATCACTTAGAGGGTGTTGGGGGTTGTGGGATGAGGGTAGAAGATAAGGAGGGGGATGAGAGTCCAGTAGAGTCAAATCTTGTGACTCAGGGAGAACAGAGGGTGGAGGAGGAGGATGAGCAGAGGGTTTGAGAGATCGTGGGGAAAAGAGTAGGAGCAGGGACATGGCAAGGAAAGGCTTCACCCATGGAGGAGGAGATTTGCAGAGGTCCTGCAAAGTTAAGATATATGGCTGTTGATCGGGATGGCTATGTGGCCCTGGTTGTAAGACAATATCTCTGACTTATTAAATTAGTGCGAAGTAGAAAGATCCTTCTAGGGGCCATCCGAATGCAAAGGTGGGCCATTCTGAGGCACAGAGAGTCTGCCAGGTCCAGCGTTTTACTGAAAAAGAAAGATTCTGAGCCCTTAAGCGGACTTTGGTCCAGTGATCAAGGTCAGAGACAGAGGCATTGAAGTGACCTGTCCCATAATGAAAGATACACAAACAGTAAAAGCAACTCTCACGACACAGACAAGACAAGATAATAAAGACAGGCAATGAACGTCCAACACTGAGACCAAGACTGAGCAGCCGGCAAAACCCGATGGGCTGGCAATACCGAATCTGAAACAAAACATCACTGAGTCGAGGAGACTATTGTTCCTTGATTCCCGAGTCCTCTGTGGCGTCCCCCAGAGCCTGTGGCTCTGTGACACATCTGCCAGCCACCGTCAAAGAGAGCTCATGCAACTTCATCAACAGCCATTTTGCCAAGCCCTAACCTGAAACCTGAAACCAGAAAGAGGCGCCTTACTTTCCCTGAGAGTAGCCCATTGAGGTCTCTCTTCCGCCCCTGCCGGATCTCGAAGGAACCTCCATATATAAAGGTCGGGAGAGCGTTGGGGGAAGAGACCACCAAGAGACTCTCTCATGCAAAAGCAAAGGGTTTATTGGGGGTCCAGCATGCTGGGGCTCAGAGCTAATTTGAATAGAGCAGAGCTCATATACTTTCCTTGAAGTGGGCAGGGAGGGAAGTTTATTGATGAGTCTGGGCGAGTGAGCAGTTTGCGTGCAACTGGGTGAGGGAGTACATTCTGCAGTTTGGCAGTTGGGGACAGCACATTCTGGGAAAAAGATTAGAAAACAGTTCTCAAGATTTCAACAGTGTTTTATTAAGCATACAGAAAAACAGGAAGTGACAAGTACCTATTTTATTAACATTTCACAACCGACTATACTTTGCCAGATTTCCTAAAGTCTCTATTGATATCTGCATTCCTACATATTTTCCCCAGTTCTGCATTGTGACTGATTCTTCACATGTTCTGACATTTACATTCACTGTATACCCGAAACCCTATAGCTAAAGAACTTTTGGTCCAAATCCTATACTCACTCTCCTATATAAACCTACCGACTATCTTCCTAATACTACCGATTACTCCTTTTTGACTGGAAGTTCTCTTTTACAATCAATCATCCAAGTTACAAGGTCCTATGCAATTATATATCAATTTATCTGAGACATCTTTGCAGAACATAATTCAAAGCAAAGTATCCCATCTGTGCAGAAAACAAATCAAAGCTTAATACCGAAATCAAGGGCTCAATGCTTTTCTGGACTTCAAATCTTACCTAGATTTCTGTTTTCATACTCATATATTTCACCTATATATTCTTGTAAATATTGCAGGTTTCCAATACCATTATTCATCCAGCAGAATGATTTCTATTCAAAATCGAACCTGTTATTAACCCTAACCATACACTGTTCCCTCAATCTAACATAAGAGAAGAGCAAGGACAGAGTTGGTCTTAAAATACAGGAATGAAGGAAATCTTCCAACTGCTGAGAAACTAAAAGGTCCATGCACAAATGATCTCTAGAGAAGATGTAGGTAGCTATGAAGGAACTGAGAGAGCAAAAGTCATCTTCCTTTGCAAACAACATGGTCAGCATAAAGTGATGTGTCTGAATCAGCCTCTCTCTTCTTTATGTAGAGAAGAAGGACCAAACCAGGCCTGTGTGGAGAGTTGTTCCCAGTTACCAATGGTTGATATACCATCCTAACTTGTGAAAGTGTCACATAAAGTAGGGGAAGCCTCCATTTCATGGGACCTTTGGAAGTAAATGTTAAGACAATGTGGTTGCCAAGGCAGTGACCTCATTCAGTTCCTGAAGGAAGTGACCTCACCTCACATCCTTGGTGATGAAACTCTCTGAACTTGGGATCTAGGAAGCCAGGCACACAAATCTAGTCCCAGTCCCAGTCCCAGTGGTCTCACTTCTTTTGATTTACCAAGGACAGACTCAGTCTTTCTTGCTACCTACTGATGTGAGGATAGCCAAATGACAGGAAAGATCTTAAGAGTGGCCTTTCCTGAGAAAGCAGTAAGTGGCTCACCGCTGTCTCCTGACAACTTCACAGAGTTGGCCAAGGAAACCAGATCTGAGACAAGACAGGCCATTTGATGGGAACATAGTATGGCCCAGCAGTCAGAGGAAGCACACGATAGTCAGAGACCTACTTTGAGGAAAGAGGTGCCTTTGTGGGTGTGGGTGTGTGTTTGTGATTTTGTCTAATGTTCTGAGAATAGGTAGGAAAGGCGGTTTGTTTGGTTTGGAGTGGACGGTTTCTAGTAAGGGTTTTGACAAGGCGAAGGTTTCTATGTCTGTGTATCCCACTGTGTCCATGGTTGTAGACATTAGAAAAAAAGAATGCAGCAATTGATGTGTCCAGTCTGGTAGAAAGCTTACCAGCATTCTTCCTGCCCAATTTATGAATGGAATGCGGCTTGCCGTATGGATGGGTAACACCTGCTATCTTCCTAAGTTCCTGATTTCTTCCTGAATTCAGGCCACTCTCCAGAATTGGCTCATGGTTTTGTGTCCAAGATATGTACCACCTCCAAGCTCTGTGACATGGCCATGTACAGGATAGCTGAAGGGAATGGCGAGCATCTCAGAAAACTCAGATATCAGTGTGACCAGGAAAGTCTCAGTGGAGAAACCCTGCTTTTGGCCTATTGCTAACCTATTGTTCTGTTGCCCTGAATGTCAGGAAGGTCTTTGCCTCATGCCACCCCTTTGTGAAGACTGAAGAAAAAGTTTTCAAATGGAAATGAATGGGCATCTCCTGTGGCTCTTTGCTTAATTGCTTTGGAAAGGGATGTGTCTGAATCAGCCTCTTGGCCCTATGTGAGGTTGTGGCTCAGATTCTCAGCACCTGATGGATGTAAAGAGAGATCCCATGTGTGCATCCAAAACCAAATTGGTCAAAAGAGCAGTCATTGTGGATGAAGTCTCTCGCCTTTATATTTAAAGTTCTTGAACTCGATCAAGTGAGAATAGGGATCCTTTGGGTCAAATGAGTTCTTCAAAGACCTGCAGAGGTGCTTGTGTTTTCTCATGACGGCAAATCACATAAAACTATATACCTGATACTCAGTTTTCCACAAATTGGAGAAGCATAGAAGTATTAACGTCTAGCATATTTGATCAATCCTGGTTCACATGAAGGGTGTCCAGACCACCCTGATGTTACACCAATGAGGGCAAGGGAGTTATTTTGGCCACTCTTCTGGACTCCATCACTCATGGAAACCTACAGCCAGAGGTTATGATTAGTGTCTATATGGAAGAAGATGAGGGCCATATGGGAGTGTTTTGGTTTTAATTTTGGTCATTTGTGTCCGGTTGGAAGACATGACTGAGAAAACCTGGGCTTGAACTCTGGTGTGATTCCCCTTATAGACTGAGTTCTGGAACTGACTTCAGAGAAGTATTGCCATGAATTTTGTTGGGATTTTAGGAGGCCACCTATGATAATCACCCTTGGAAACAGAGATCTAGGCCCAGGGTGGCTTTCCAAAGAGCCCGGGAAATCTCAGCCAGGATATCACATGATTTTATTCTGAAAGACTTGGCATCCATAGTTGAGAGTCACAACACCCATGGACGTCACATTGTAGACCTCAATGGGCCTGGCTTCATGTGACCTTTTGGCCACTCTTTGGGAAGCCTTGCCTGTGAGAGTTCTCCAGAGCATTCATTGAAATGAGCTTCCTCACCATTTAATGGTTCCTGAATGAATTGAAACCCACAGTGCCTCCAACGTCATCTTTGAAAAATGCCTTGATAAATACCATGAAATTTTTGAAATTTCCATGACCAGGTGGCACTGGAGAACCTTTGGATGTTGCTGATCATGAGTGTACCAGACAGTGCCTTGATTGACTGGGCTTCATGAAAATGGTGTAGAACAGAGATGCCAGTAAGTTGGAACCTGCTGAGTAATGTGCCTAGAGCAGTGGTGGGAAGGTGTGTGATAAAAAATTTGTTTTTGGGCCATGTGGATCTGCCATTGGCTTCCAAATGGCTTGTGACTGACATGGTGCAGCCAGCAGACCCTTACATGAAAAGGCATCTTGTTATATGGAGATGTTTCCGGGCAATGTTCAGAATCAGGTTGCTATGGACATGGGGCCAAGCTATGTGCGTTAGAAGCCTGGTTGGTGCATTCTCCTGTAGACGCTGACTCACCACACATGACAGATTTGCCTCCAGAACTGTGTCCCAGTTGAAATCCTTTAATTTCATGAAGCAATTGCCAAAGTCCCAGTGCAGCAGCAAGAAACACCACGAAAATAGAAGATGACCAAATGGCTTCACAGTCCACATGAAAAGACACTTATCCCCCAATGGTCACCGTTTACTTACAAAGAGAGAATTCAGCACTGCTGCCTCATGTTTCTTTGGAAAATAAGAAACCATTTCCTCCAGGTCACATAGATGCAGACACAGATTTGATGGTCTCACTAGAAAGCAGCTAAAGCTCCTGACAACAACATATATTTCAAGTGCCCAACCTCAGAGGCAGTTTCTCAAGAAGTATTTAGGCCAGCAGAGCTCCATGTTTATGGAGTTTTTACCCTGTCCCATACTTTTGGAAACTCCTCTACCACTGCCAAGGTTGTAAACCCCTGAGCATATTCCATTCCATATATATATTCACAGATTTTCTAACTCTTCTCCTCTAATTGTGTCTTACTTTGGGCGAAGGTAATGTCAAGGAATTGTTCTGGATGAGAGTGGGAAGATTTTGTTTAGCACATATTTGTATACACATTGGATTCATTTTTCTATTTTACATTTGAAATACTGAATCCCTGACACTAACACATACCCTAATAGATTCTGAGTACTAATCATAATATGATGGAGAAAAATAACCGAAACAGAATAGAAATACAAGCAGTTCAGAGGAGGCATGTTGTATTTTTGGACTTGCGTTTTGCATTATATAGGGTAGGAGTTATAAATCTAGTCCATTTTTAATTGAAATAGTTCTCCATGTTCTTTTAATGTTAACAAATATGTGAATTCCTGTCTCCCTTTCTCTGTAGTCTATTCAGCACATGTATTTTTATATGCACATATAGAATCCTACCTGGTATCACACGCAAATTTTCATGAGTTACATGACTTGGCAGATACAAACTGTGAGAAGAGATCACTCCTCCTAAACGATGTAGGAACTGAAAATTCAACCTATGGGGGAGCTTCCTAGTTAAAAAAGTTATACATAAATCCATATCGACTAAAATGAATATTTTTGGATCTGTGGATGATATATATTTCACTGTGTAATTAGATTGGCATATATACTCTCCAGATATTTCATAATATTTAACATATGTGTCTTATTATACATTCCCTAAATTTATTCTTGTTCATATATGTGGATTTATAATCAAATTTTCACAAGATTATTCTCAGAAATATTCATTCACCTGAAATACATATTTGTTTCCTAGTATTGAAAACTAACTTCAGTGAATAGTGCATATAAATCCTAATATTTCTACAGTAACTAACCCAGTTTAATATCAATGCAAGTAGATTCCTATGGGACATGACATTTATTTTGAAGTTCATTTTTATTCAACACTGGTACATTTCTATTTCTTGAGTTTATGCACATAATAGCATATATATTTCATCCACACGTTCACGAATTTATAGGCATTTATTTCACTTTCAATCACTTTCTGCTTCAGAAACATGTATTCCTCCATGTGTCTGACTGGTCTTTTCATGAGACTTCTTTCCAAACACATTATTTTCGATTTCCATAATCACTTTTGAAGCAAAACTCACACACTCTTCATGATAAACCATAACACTAAGATTACAATTAGACGTATAACTAGTTGTTATGAATGATTCTATATCAATATATGATTTCTTATATATTTTCAGATATCAATTCAATCCATTATTTAAAGTGGAACCCGTTATATTATTTATTAACTGTATGATCTATTCATGCATTATCTCTATATTTATAGACACAGGGTACACCTCGTTGTACCCCCAATACTAATTTATACATATTTTAAATATTGCTGCCAGAAATGGTCGAAGAAATACTCATGTCATCTGATCTACATATACATTTTATCACAGTAATATTCTGGACCAAAAAAGCAAAGGTCACTCTTAAGGTTGTACCAAAGCCTAAATGAAAAGTGAGCATGGATTACTAAAACCTTCCATGTCCAGGTTTCCTAATGCTCTGAAATGTCAATCGTATTGGTGACTACATATTTGTTTCTTCCTAAGATTATATATTCAACCTCAAGCCTGTTGAAAATGTCTAATCCTATCACTCACTTTATACTTTGCCTGATTTAGTAATGTCTCTGTTTCTGTCTGTATTCCTACATATTTTCCCCTGTTCATCATTGTGACTGACTCTTCACATATGCTGACTTTTAAATTCACTGTCTACCCGAAACCCTATTGCTTAAGATCTTTTGGTCTAAATCCTATACTCACTCTTCTTTCTAAACCTACCGACTATCTTCCTAATCCTACCGACTATCTCTTTTTGAGTGGATGTTCTCTTCGACATTCAATCATCCAAGGTACAAGCTCCTATGCCATTGTATATAGATTTATCTGAGACATTTTTGCAGAACATCATTCAAAGCTATGTGTACCAATTAAGGGCCCAATGCCCTTCTGGGCTACATATCTTCCCTAGATTTCTATTTTAATACTTATATTTCACCTATATATTCTTGTAAATATCATAGTTTCCCAATACCATTATTTGTCATGCAGAAATATTCCTAACCCAAATTGAACATGTTATTAACCCAAACCATACACTGTTCTCTCAATCAAACTTTACAGAAGAGCAGGGACAGGGTTAGTTTTACAACACAGGAATGTAGGGCATCTTCCACCTGTTGAGAACATCAAAGGTCCATGGAGAAATGATCTTTTGAGAAGATGTAGGCAGCTATGAAAGACTGAGAGAGAAAAGTCATCTTCTATGGCAAACAACCTCGTCAGCATGAAGGGATGTGTATGAATCAGCCTCTCTCTTCTTAATGTAGAAAAGATGGACCAAACCAGTCCTAGGTGGAGAGCGGTTCCCGAGTGCCCATGGTTTATATACCATTCTAACTTATGAAAATGTCACAGGAAGTAGGGGCAGCCTCCATCTCATGGGACTCTTGAAAGCAACTGTTCGTACAAAGTGGTTGTCAAGGCAGTGACCTCATTCGGTTCCTGAAGAAGTGATCTACCTCACTTTCTTGGTGATGGAACTCTCTGAACTTCGGATCCAGGAAGCCAGGCACCTGGAGCCAGTCCAGTCCAATACCCATTGGCTCATTTTTTTGGATTTACCAAGGAGAGTGTCAGTCTTTCTTGGTACCTACAGATGTGAGGATGGCCAAATACCAGGAGAGCTCTGAATAGGGTCCTTTCCTGAGAAAGCAGGTGGTGGTTCACTGCTGGGTCCTGACAACTTCACAGAGTTGGCCAAGGTGACCAGATCTGAGATAGGACAGGCCATTTTGGGGGAACATAGTTTGGCCCACCACTCAAAGGACACTCCGGATAGTCACAGAGTTACATGGGGGAAGGATGTGCCTTTGTGGGTGTGATTCAGGTTTTGTCTCATGATCTGAGAATAGGTAGGAAAGGTGGTTTGTTTGATTTGGAGTGGACTTCTTCTAGTAAGTAGTTTGACAAGGCGAGTGTTTCTATGTCTGTGTATCCACTGTGTCCGTGGTTGTAGATATTAGAAAAGAGAATGCAAAAATTGATGTGTCCTGTATAGTAGAAAGATTCCCAGCATTCATCTTGCCCAACTTATGAATGAACTGAGGCTTGCCTTATCCATGGGCAACACCTGCTATCTTCCTAAGTTTCTGTTTCCTTCCGGAATTCTAGCCACTCTCCAGAATAGGCTCATGGTTTTGTGTCCAAGATATGTACCACCTCCAAGATCTGTGACATGGCCATGTACTGGATAGCTGAAGTGAATTGCGAGCATCTCGGAAAACTCAGATATCAGTGTGACCAAGAAAGTCTCAGTGGAGAAACCCTGCTTTGGGCCTTTTGCTTATCAATTGTTCTGTTGCCCTGAATGTCAGGAAGGTCTTTGCCTAAGGCCACCCCATTGTTAAGCCTGAAGAAAACAGTTTTCAAATGCAAATGAATGGGCATCACCTGTTGCTCTTTGCTTAATTGCTTTGGAAAGGAATGTGTCTGAATAAACCTCGTGGCCCTGTGTGAGGTTGTGGCTTAGATTCTCAGCACCTGATTTATGTAAAGAGATATGCCATGAGTGCACCCAAAACCACAATGGCCAAAAGAGCAGTTATTGTGAATGAAGTTTCTCACATTCATTTGTAAGTTTCCTGACCCCCATCAAGTGTTAATAGGGATCCTTTGGGTCAAATTATTTATTCAAAGCCCTGCAGAGGCTAGCCCATAGGTTTTTGGGTTTTCTCATGACTCCAAATCATATAAAGAATCTATACCTGACAGTCAGTAGGCCTCAAATTGGAGATGCAGAGCAGTATTAACACCTGGCCTATTTGATAACTCCTGGTTCACAGGATGGGTGTCCAGGCCACCGTGAATTTAGGCAAATGAGGGGCAAGAGAGCTTATTTTTGAGACTGTCTTGGGCTGCACCCCTCATGGAAAACTCCAGCCAGAGTTTATGATTAGTGTCTATATGGAAGAAGATGATGGCCATGTGGGAGTGTTTTGGTTTTAATTGTGGTCATTTGTGTAGCGGTTGAAAGAGATGACTGGATCCACCTGGGCTTGAACTCTGGTGTGATTCCTCTTAGAGACTGAGTTCTGAAACTGACCTCAGAGAAGTATTGCCATGAAATGTGTTGGGATTTTAGGAGGCCACGCATGAGAATCGCCCTTGGAAACTGAGATCGAGGGCCAGGGTGGCTTTCCAGATTGCACTGGGAATCTCAGCCAGGATATCACATGATTTTATTCTGAAAGACTTGGCAGCCATAGTTGAGAGTCTAAACACACATGGAACTCACATTGTAGACCTCAATGATCCTGGCTTCATGTGACCTTTTGGCCACTCTTTGGGAAGGCTTGCCTGTGAGTGTTCTCCAGAGATTTCATTGAAATGAGCTTCCTTACCATATAATGGTTCCTGCATGAATTGAAACCCACAGTGCCTCCAACATCATCCTTCAAAAATGGCTAAATAAATACCAAAAAATTTCTGAAATTTCCATGACCAGGTGGCACTGGAGAACCTTTGGATGTCATGTTGCTGATCATGAGTGAAATAATTCCCCACGCAAAGACACTTCAAAGGGAGAATTCCAATTTTATTGCAAAAAAGCTGTGTGATTATATAGAACTAAGGGGGAGATGGTAGGGCTTAGATAAATGGCAGCAACCCGTTTATTGAAAGCAAGTTCTTTCAGATATCATCTCCAGAACCCAGGAATTAGTTCTCATTGGGGCTAAGGTTCTCCACCAGTGAGATTTGAAATTGGCGCTGGCAGGAGAGTTCACAAGGGCGGGAACTTTTCGCAACACTGCAGAAATGAAGAAGGTAGGAAGAAGAAGTCTTTAGGCACCATGTTGGGGTTTTTCTCTGGGGTATGGCTGCCATTTATACTTTTCCCAACATTCCTTCCTTTTTGTTTTCTTAGGAAGTGGGGCGTCGTTTTTAGATCCGGCTGCTTCCTGCTGTATGGGGGTGCTGTGAGGCCTAGAAAGGGAAGGGGAGGAATGCTCGGGGGGCAGGTCTGGGAATATCATGGCAGCAAGAAATAAAACCCAGTGGCTATAGACAGCTACTTCCGTAGGGGTGAAGTCAATGAAAGTTCCCTGAAGCCACAAGTTGTCGATGGTATGGAACCAGTCCTGGATGGAGGAGATTGTTGGTATCAGCCACTGGTCCTGTAACAGAGACTCTAGAAAATACTGGAAGCGTTGCCTGGACAAGGTGCCACAGGACCTGAAGAAGATCAGAGTGAATAAAAACAGAATGAAGATAAAAATTAAAGCAATGGTCAATTTTTGGCAGAAGTTCCATGTTGGGGGAGTGACATAGAAGAGACCAAGGGCCATGAGGAAGCTTAGAAAGTCATAAAGATTCAAGAATCCAGGATGGCAGATTAAGAGGTTTTCCGAGCTTGTTGTCTCCCACTGTCTGATGTCCATTGCATTCCATCGTGCCTGGTAGTGAGCTTCATCACGGAGTGAACTGTTCTCTTGGAGATGTTGGGGGTTCGTCGGTCATCAGAGGCTGGTAGTGCCTAAGCAAAAGCTGGTTGAAAGTTTGATTACCAATTTTTTGCAGTTGGGTTTGAAGGAACTTCATTATGCAGGGCAAGAGAGCACAAAAAAGGAGCATCCCAATAAGGGGCACAGAGAGAGGTAGTAAGTACATGGCAAGATAGGATTGGAAGAACCTCGTTATGGGTTTGGAGGAGGTAGGTTTGAGCAATTGGGTCGATAATTCCTGCAATTTAACAACTTTTTTTTTTATTAGCCCAGATTCATTAACATAATAGCAACATTCTCTCTGAGAAATAGGCATGTACCCCCTTTTTCTGCAGTGAGAAGATCAATTGCCCTTCGGTTCTGTAAAGCCACTTGTGCCAATGAAGTAACCTGCCACTGCAAGGAGCCAAGAGACTCAGCAGTGGTATCGAGTGCTTCCTGCAGTTTTTGTTGCACGTCATTGGATGCCCATAGAGCATGACCTATAGCTCCACCAGAGAGACCGAGACTCGCCACTGAGGTTGTTAAAGTGAGGCCTACCAGAACCGGCAGAAAGACTGCCCTACGGGTGCGGGAAGGTAGGGCCAACTGTCGGAATTCAGTGGGAGTATACAAAGAAAGCAGAGGAACTACAGTAACCAAGATACAGGTGCCAGAGACATTGATCGTTGAGGTACTTAAAGACCAATTACACCAGATGAAATGTCCAGGTTGCATAAACGCAGGGCTCTATGGGGTGCTATAGCTCAAGGAACAAATGGGTAAAGGATTCATTATTGGCAGGTGGATACAGATGAAAGGAAATAAAGTATTGTTGGAATAACTTTCCCACAGTGGGATATGTGTCACATGTAGGGGTTGTCCTTACTTAGAGAAATTGTAGGTTTTTGCTGAAATATTTCCTGCCGCTAATGGGACCGCTGCTAGAAGTGGACGACTAAGTGAAGCACAGAGAAAGCACTGAGAAGTAGGCACCAAAAGAATGGAGGAGTTTAATAATCAAAGAGTTTGGTGTAGCAAATTGAGCCATGTGGAAGGGGGACCTTAGGGGGTTGAAGGCTCTGAATCCTCTTTGGATGAGCTATGGATAAGATCTCGAAGTTTTGATTCTGACTCCTTAATGTGTTCGACTACCTGGATGGTTGCCTTAGGTGGCGTAATCAGGGTGCGGCCAACAGTCATCCACCCTGTGGGTCTGGCTGAGGTTGTCCGAGCATAGACAGCAAACTCAACATAGCCCCAACGTTTGGCCTTGGGGTCAGGTGTATCTGAAGTATATGATCCATTGTTATCGGATGAAGAGCCTTTATGCCACTTTAGGTAACTAGAAGACAACCCTTCAGGGTAGCCAAGTGAGTGGTAAGAACAGCTACCACGTTCATTATGGAAACTGCATGACCAATAGGGACACCCATTATATATCTCAGGCCACCAATGACAATAGTCTTTGGTTTGATTAAAAAGGAAGCAAATGAAAGGCCAGTTCCAGCTACCAGGGACGAAGGTCCTTGAAGGTGACAATTTTAGGGGAATAGAGGTGCAGTTGTGGATGAAGCAAGTAGTTGCATCCACTGCGCGGACCTTCTGCATGCCATGTTCTGAGTATCGTTCCCGAAGAGTGAATAAATACATGGTAGGTTAGGAGGGTAAAGACAAGTCCTAACAGAGCACAGAAAAGAAGCAGAGCACAAAAAAACAAGCAGTTAGAGAAGACTAGGGTGTTGGGAGAGCTCACTGTGCCTTCTTTAAGAGGAATTGGGCTGCAGGGAACACCGTGTGAGCCGCAACTTAAATGGGTGAGATGGGTGTGGAAAGCAGGAGTAAAGGGGAGGTTCAGGAGGTGATTCTTGGAGTTCCTCTGGGGTGGTCCTGTCGTCAGCAGGTGGGGCCTCCTGGTGATATGGCTTCAACCTAGAAATGGGAATCCAGGGAGTGAGATGGTTGTCTGATAAGGAGAGTTTGGCGGCGGTGGGGTTACAGAGAATGACAGGATAGGGGCCTTCCCATTTTGGTGCAAGAGTCCCTTTCTCCTCTGGGGTATTATAATAGACTACACTCCCAGGTGTTAAGGGAGGAGTGTTTGGAGAGGAGACTGGGTCTGGAAGAAGCCAGTTCTGATATTTCCAGTGTTCTGAGCGGAGATGAAACAAGAGAGGCAAAGACAAATCTCGGGTGAGAGGTCCTTGTGAAATGACCAACCCAGGGGGTATAAGAGGACTTCCATACATTATCTCAAAGGGAGACAGTAAAGATGGTTTCTTAGGGAGAGCTCTGATTCGAAGCAATGCCAAGGGAAGGATTTTGACCCAGTCTAAGTTTAATTCCATTGTCAATTTGGTAAGGACTTCCTTCAGAGTACGATTTACCCTTTCCACTTTCCCTGAAGCCTGGGGGTAATATGGACAGTGGAAATGCCACTTGAAAGAGAGGGCTTGAGAGACCTTTTTTGTGATCCTAGAAATAATCTCAGGGCCATTGTCATATTGTAGGGAAGTCGGCATACAAAACCTGGGGATGATGTCTGTCAGTTAGATTGAAGCTACAGTGGAAGCCTTTTTATTGGAAGTGGGAAATGCCTCAACCCAAACAGAGAAAGTGTCCACAAAGACAAGGAGGTATTTAGTGTGCCATACTGTGGGCATGTTGGTGAAGTCTACTTGCCAGTCAGCAGCGGGAATGTGTCTCCGGGCTTGGTGGAAAGGGAAAGGTTTGGGCCTTAAAGGAGTATGAGGGTTGGTCTGCTGACAGATCTGACAATTAGAGGCTATATTCTCTAGCATGGCTATGTCAGAAGGGTTGAGGGAGAAGAAGCTCTGTAAAAAAAGGGTCAAAGACTGAGAATTGGAATGGTGTAGAGTATGAAGGAAGTTGAAAAGATTTTTGTTCTTACTGGAAGAAGTAGGGGCTTCAGATGAGCTGTCTAAATTGGCCATAATATGTCCCCCATGGGGGCCATAATTGGAAGTGGTAGCATCCATTCGTGCCGCCTGGTCAGCTTTGGCATTGCCCTCAGTGATAAGAGAGCCGTCCTTATGATGTGACCTACAATGGACAACTCCCAACTTTGTGGGTATGTGGGAGGCCTCTATCAGATTGGTTAAAAGAGCCAAATTAGTGATCGCATTACCTTTGGTGGTAAGTAGGCCTCGCTCCTTTCATATTGAAGCATGAGATAATAAGATCTGGAAGACATATTTTGAATCAGTATAGAGGGTGACGGATTTGCCTTGTGCTAGTAGGCAGGCACGAGTGGCTGCTATAAATTCAATCTGCTGGTTGGTAGTTCCTGAAGGCATAGCTTTGGCCTCTATAATCTCAGTGGCTGAAACTACAGCGTATCCAGAGTAATGAGTGCCGTTCTGCCTATAGGAACTGCTGTCAGTAAACCAGATAAGGTCAGGCTTGGTGAGTGGTTCCTCAGAAATGGAACAATGACAGCAGAGGAAATCATCTAAGGTTTCCAAGCAATTATGAGTTGGTGTGTTAGACGTGGGAGTCATTGGGAGCAGTGAGGCAGGGTTCAGTGCAGAGCATGGGAGGAAAGTAATATTAGGGTTTTCCTGAAAGAAAGTGAGGAGCGACAGAACTCTGGATGGGGGAAGGGTTTGAAGGCCCTTATAAGCTGAAAGATATTTCAAGTGATGTGGGGAGTGGATAGTTCAAGGTGCCCCAAAAGTCAGCTTAGAGGCTTCTTTGTGTAAAATTTGTCCAGCAACCAGAGCTCTTAAGCAAGGGGCCCACCCACAAATGGTAGAGTCTAGTTTCTTGGAAAATATGCCACAGGTGCAAATGTAGGCCCATAGTTTTGACCTAAGACCCTAAGTGCTTGCCCCCCTTTTTCATGGACATATAGATGAAATGGTCTTGAAAGATCAGGAAGGTGAAGGGCAGGTGCCTTTAAGAGGAGTTGCTGAAGCCTGCGGAAGTGGTAGATGGGGGAGAAGACAAGAGATTCACTAGGGGGTCCATTTGCTAGGTCATACAGGGGTTTGGATAGAAGAGAATAATTTGGGATCCAGGCCCTAAAATAACCTGCTACTTCTAGGAATGATAGTATTTTGGCTTTCATATGGGGCACTGGAAGATCAGAGAGGAGTTGCCTCCTATCCAGTGTTATTTCCTTTTTCCCGGGTGTACGGCAAAAACCAAGAGAGGTGACAGAAGACTGGGAAACCTGTGCCTTGTGGGGAGACTCCCTATATCCCTTGTCTGCTAGGAAATTAAGAAGCTGAGCGGTGTGGGATTGAGAGTGTTCCCAGAGGGACTACATAGAAGAAGGTCATTGACATATTGAAGGAGAATAGAGTCAGGACAGGTCGGGTGAAAGGATGTGAGGTCCTGGGCAAGAACTTGGCAAAAGAGATGGGGGCTGAATCCCCGTGGGAGGACAGTCCAGGAAAGCTGATGAGAATGGTGGATGTGAGAGTCAGTCCACGTAAAAGCAAAGATATTCTGAGATTCTGAGAACAAGGGAATAGAAAAGAATGCATCTTTTAAATCTAGGATCGAGAAGTAGGTAGTAGTGGCAGGAATCTGAGAGAGGAGGGTGTAAGGGTTGGGCACTAGCGGGTGGATGGGGACCACAGAGGAGTTGACAAGGAGAAGGTCTTGAACCAGCCTGTAGGACACGTTAGGTTTCTTAAGTGCCAGAATGGGGGTGTTGAAAGGAGAGTGTGTAGGCCTAAGATACCCCTTTCGTAATAAGTCCTGGATGATGGGTTCTAATTCGAGGAGGGCTGTAGTTGTGAGTGGATATTGTGGTTGACTAATATATCTTGAAGGGTCCCGTAAGACAATATGAATAGGACTGCATTTAGCCATAAAGGGTGTAGTTGTGTCCCAAACCTCAGGCTTAACTAGTTTAGAGAGTCATGGAGGAGTGCATGAAGGAGGTGTATCTGCCCCTAGGAACATCATGAGGAAATGAGAGGTAGGAGAGGTGTGGGGTGATATGTGAATGGTGACTTTTCATAGTGAGAGTATGTCCCTTCCCAGAAGGGGAATGGGGCAATGGCTCATAACGAAAAAGAAGTGAGTGAAGGACAAAAGGGATCCCTGCATATAACATGATAGGGGGGTTTGAGGGAAAATCTGTTTAACTCCTACCCTGACAATAGGAGTTTTTGAGGGTGTGGTAGAACCCCAATACTCCCTTAAGACTGATAAAGCGGCACCAGTATCCAAGAGGAAGGTAATGAAGCATCCATCCACCAGGAAGGTAACCCTAGGCTCTTGATTCTTGATGGTAATAGTCTGGAGGGAAAGCCCAGGACTCCGTCAATCCTCCTCTGCCAAGCCCAAGAGAGGCTGTGGTTGCCGGGCGGCTGACCAATCTCCAATTTGGGTTGTTGGGCAGTCTGCCCCCCAGTGTCCCCTTTGATGGCATTTTGGGCAGGGGTTGTACGGTGTCCTCAGTGAAGGACAATCCCTGGCCCAATGTCTCTCCTTACCACTTTTGAAGCAAGCTCCCGGGGGTGTCATATTGGGATGGCGTGGTGATGGCCTTCTCTGAATGACCTGGGCCAACATTTGGAATTTGGCATTTTCAGCCCTCTGCCTACGGCATTCACTTTCATCCTCTCTATCATAAAAAACCTTGAAAAATGAAGATTTTGGTCTAAGGAGTAGCAGGGCCCTGTTCAAGCTTTTTAAGCTTGGCTTTAATGTCAGGGTAGCTTTGGGCCAGAACATATGTCATTAAGACATGACGGCCATCAGGGGTTTCTGGGTTGAGGTTTGTGTACTGTTGAAGGGCCTTGGTTAGTCTATCCAGGAATTCTGAAGGTGTTTCCTCCTTCCTTTGAATGACCTCCTGCACCTTTTTAAAGTTAACAGCCTTACAGATGGCCTTTTTCAGGCCCGCCAAGAGGCAGGATGTAAAAAGGTCACGAGACTGTAAGCCTTCAGGGGTGTTGTAATCCCACAGAGAATCCTGCTCTGGGACAGCATGAGGGCCTGTGGGGTGGTTAGGATTGGTCCTATGATTTTCATCAGCATGGGCTTGGGCTAGCTCCCAGACCCATTGCCTTTCCTCAGGGGGAAGTGTATTGGCCAAGAGCATGTAGATGTCATGTTGAGTGAGGCTATATGCTTGCAGGACCCATTGAAACTCGTGAATGTAAGTGGTGGGGTCAGTGGTGAATGAGCCTAACTTCCTCTCTAGCTGAGTATTGTCTGACATGGAGAAGGGCACGTGGACTCTGATGACACCCTCGGGACCAGCTACCTCACGAAGGGGTGCGATGGTCTTGGGGGTGGGAAGGAGTCCCTTAGACCTGGTAACAGGAGGACTGAAAGAGGCAGGAGGCGGACAGGAAGGAGAGGGAGGGGAAGGGAGTGTCTCTTTGGAAGAGGAGGAGGTGGAGCAGGCAGAAGAGGGCGGAGGGGAGGAGGATGAAATGGAAGGCTGAGGATCCTTGGAATCAGGCAGAGGAAGAGGAGGGTATTGCGGGAGAGAAGGGGCAGATAGGACTGGGGGATAAGGTGGGGGTTAATCTGCTGGGCTGAATGAGGAAGAATCTGTGAAGTCAGGAGTAGAAGTAGGGGAAGAGAAGGGTTTGCAAACAAGGAGGACCTGAGAGGGAGGGCAGGAGGAGCAGCGACAGGGTGCTGTGTGAGAAGGCTAAAACCTTAAATGCAGGGAATCTCACTCCACTTTTTCAGATGCTGGCAGTAGTTAAAAAGATCCCAGAGAAGGTTTGGATGTAAGGAGCCTTCTGGAGGCCAATGATTTCCATTATCCAGTGGATATGTAGGCCAATCTTGGGTACAGAATTTGATTAGAAGTTTGGGCTTGATGTCTGGTGTGAGGGAGAGTGTGGCCAGATTTTTTATTAAACATTTGAGAGGTGAGGCTTCAGGTACAGATGAAGAGGTGCCCATTGTCACAGGGAGAGAAGGAAGAGAGAGAGAGAGAGAGAGAGAGAGAGAGAGAGAGAGAGAGAGAATAAGAGTAAGCGAGAGAGACAAAGAGAAAACCCGGGCTGGAACGGCTTCCAGGAAGCTCAGGGCGAACGGTGGTCAGGTGGGCGTGCCCAAAATGACCAGCCGTCATGAGGAAATACAGAGGGCACTACCGGGTCGTCACCAGTGAAGTGCGATCTGTGAGACCCAATGGGTTCGGAGCCACGGGCAACCTGACGTCAGGAAAGTTTTCGAACGCAGCAGAAAAAGTCAGTAATGAAAACAGAACTCTGGTTCCGGCAGAATGCAGTTCCAGGACGGGAGTTCAGTTTTCCCTGAGCAGAGAGGCAGCTTCAGCCAGACACAGCAGCCCTGCAGCAAACAGCAACTCTAGCCAGCAGCGGCAGCGGCAGCAGAGGAGAAAAACCAAAGAGCCTCTCATGTAAACTCAGAAGCCTCATGCCCCAAAGGAAAATGGATCACCAGAGGGTCCACTGCGACCAGTAAAGGTCTTAGTGGCAGGAATTTCCTGCCTCCTACAGGGCGTCTAGAGTGTGCCAGATGATCACGGTCACAAAACCAGCGGTAGCCTGAAGGGAGTTGGAGAGCCAGGGTCAGGGGAGGCTTACATATATCAGATCTGTTGTGAGTGCAGGAAGCCGGCATCTGAAAAGAGTGGACCAGGGTGGAGTGTCTTGGCGGGGCAGGGGACGGGGCTCTTGTTAGAAACAGCTCACCCATATTCTCACACGGGGCAACAGAATGAAAGAACTTCCCACGCAAAGGCACTTTGCTGGGAGAATTCCAATTTTATTGCAAAAAGCTGTGTGCTTATCTAGAACTAAGGGGAAGATTGAAGGGCTTAGATAAATGGCAGGCAAAACGTTTATTGGTATGTTCTTTCAGATATCAGCTCTGGAGCCCAGGAATTAGTTCTTATTGGGGCTAAGGTTTCCCACCAGCGAGATTTCAAATTGGCGCCAGCAAGAGAGTTCACACGGGTGGAAACATTTCGCACCACTGCAGAAAAAAGAAGGTAGGAAGAAGAAGTCCTTAGGCACCATGTTGGGGTTTTTTTCTGGGGTATGGCTGCCGTTTATACTTTTCCCAACAATGAGTATACCAGACAGTGCCTTGATTGACTCGTTTTCATGAAAATGGTGTTTAACAGAGATGCCAGAAAGTTGGGTCCTGCTGAGTAGTGGGCCTAGAGCAATGGTGGGCAGGAGTGTGATAAAACATCTGTGGTGGGGCCATGTACATCTGTCATTGGATTCCAAATGGCTTGTGACTGACATGGTGAAGCCAGCAGACCCTTATATGTAAAGGCACCTTGTTACATAGAAAGGTTTCAGGACATTGTTCAGAATCAGGTTGCTATGGTCAAGGGGGCAAGCTATGTGGGATAGAAGCCTGGTTCTTGTATTCTTCTGCAGACCCTGACCCACCACACGTGACAGAAATCCCTCCCGCACTGTGTCCCCGTTGAACTCCTTGTATTTCATGAAGCAAATACCCAACTCCCAGTACAGCAGCAAGAAACACCACGAAAATAGAGGATGACCATATGGATTCAATGTCCACACAGGGAGACATTTAGGCCCCAGGGGCCACAGTTTACCTACAATGGAAAATTCAGCACTGCTGTCTCATGTTCATTGGAAAATAAGAAACCATGTCCTCCAGGTCACATTGATGCAGACCCAGCTTTTATGGTCTCACTATAAAGGAAGCTAAAGCTCCTGACAACAACATATATTTCAAGTGCCCAACCTCACAGGCAGTTTTTCAAGAAGTCTCTAGGCCAGCAGACCTTCATGTTTGTGGAGAGTTTACCCTGTCCCTTACTTTTGGAAACTCCTCTACCACTTCCAAGGTTGTGAACTCCTGATCATATTCCATTCTATATATGTATTCACGGATTTTCTAACTCTTCTCCTCTGATTGTGTCATACTTGGGCCGTAGGTGTTGTCAAGGCATTGTTCTGAATGAGAGTGGGAAGATTTTTGTGTAGCACATATTTACATACACATTGGATTCATTTTTCAATTTTCCATTCAAAATACTGAATCCCTGACACTAACACATACCCTACTAGACTCTGACTACTAATCCTAATATGATGGAGAAATATAACCCAAACAGAATAGAAATACAAGCAGTTGAGAGGAGGCATGGCGAATAGTTGGTCTTGCCTTTTGCATGATATAGGGTAGGAGTTATAAATCTTGTTAATTTTTTGTTGAAATAGTCCTCCATGTGTTTTTAAAGTTAACACATATGTGAATTTCTGTCTCCCTTTTTCTGTAGCCAATTTAGCACATGTATTTTTATATGCACATATAAAATCCTACCTGGTATCACACGTACATTTTTGTGAGGTGGCTAACTTGGGAGATACAAAGTATGAGAAGAGATCACTCCTCCTAAATATTTTTGGAACTGAAAATTCAAACTATGAGTGAGCTTCTTAGTTGAAAAACATTATACATAAATCCATGTTTAGTAAAATTAATATTTTTGAATCTGTGAATGATATATATTTCATGATGAATTTTGATTGGCATATATATTGCTAATTTCTAATGTATCTGTGATATATATATATATATATATATATATATAATTTTCAAAATATGAAATATATGTGTCTTATTATACACTCCCTAAATAATTCACTCATGTTCATGTATGTGGTTTTATAATCAACTTTTCATAAGATTGTTTTTAGAAATATTCATCCACCTGAAATACATATTTGTTTCCTAGAACTGAAAACTCACTTCAGTGAATGGTGCAAACAAAGCCTTATATTTCTACAGTAACTGACCCAATTTAACATCAATGAAAGTAGATTTCTATGGGACATGATGTGTATTTTGATGTTCATTTTAATTCAACACTGGTACATTACTATTTCTTCAGTTTTTATACATCGTAGAATATACATTTCATCCACAAGTTCACAAATTTAAAGACATTTGTAACACATTCAATCACTTCCTGCTTCAGAACACATGTATTCCTCCTTGTTTTTGACTGGTTATTTCATGAGACTTCTTTCCAAACACATTATTTTCGATTTCCATAATCAATTTTGAAGCAAAACTCACACACATTTTATGATAAACTACAACCCTAATATTACCATTAGATGTATAACTGGTTGGAATGAATGTATGTATATCAATGTAAGATTTCCTGTGTATTTTGGGATATCAATTTATTCCAATTTCAAAATTTGGAAACAATTATATTATTTATTCACAGTATGGTCTATTCATGCATTCTCTCTATATTCATACACACATGGTACACCTATTTGTGCCCCCAATACTAATTTATATCTCTTCAAAATATTGCTCTCAGAAATGGTGCAACAAATACTCATGTCACCTGATCTACATATACATTTTATCACAGTAATATTCTGGCTACAAAATGCAAAGTCACACTTACGACTGTACCAAAGCCTAAATGGAATGTGAGTATTGATTATGAACATCACCCATGTCCAGGTTGCCTAATGCTCTCAAATGTCAATCCTATTGGTGACTACATATTTGTTTCTTCCTAATATTATTTATTCAAACTCAAGCCTGTTGAAAATGTCTAATCCTATTGATCACTTCATCCTTTGCCTGATTTTCTAATGTCTCTATTGATATCTGCTTTCATACATATTTTCCCCAGTTCATCATTGTGACTGAGTCTTCACATCTGCTGACATTTACATTTTTTCTCTACCCGAAACCCTATTGCTAAAGAATTTTTGTCCAAATCCTATACTCACTCTTTTTCCTAATCCTACCAACTATCTTCCTAATCCTACCAACTATCCTTTTTTGACTCTATGTTTTCTTTGACATTCAATCATCCAAGGTGCAAGGTCCTATGCCATTGTGTATAGATTTATCTGAGACACATGTGCAGAACATAATTCAAACCTAAGTATCCCAATCAAGGATCCAATTCCCTTCTGGGCTTCAAATCTTACCTAGATTTCTGTTTTCATACATATATTTCCCCTCTATATATTCTTATAAATATCGCAGGTTCCCAATAACATTATTCATCCAGCAGAATGATTCCTAAGCCAAATCAAACATGTTATTAACCCTAACCATACTCTGTTCCCTCAATCTAACTTTACAGAAAAGCAGGGACAGAGTTGGTCTTACAATACAGGAATGTAAGAAATCTTCCACCTGCTGAGAAACAAAAAGGTCCATGCAGAAATGAACCCTGCGGAAGATATAGGAAGCTATGATGGACCTGAGAGAGCAAAAGTCATCTTCCACGACAAACAACCTGGTCAGGATGAAGGGGTGTGTCTGAAGCAGTCTCTCTTTTCTTAATGTAGAGAAGATGGACAATACCAGGCCTGTGTGGAGAGCTGTTCCCGGGTGCCTATGTTTGATATACCATTCAAACTTGTGAAAGTGTCACAGGAAGTAGGGGCAGACTCCATCAATTGGGACACTTGGAAGCAACTGTTAGGACAAAGTGGTTGCCAAGGCAGTGACCTCATTCAGTTCCTGAAGGAAGTGACCTACATCACTTTCTTGGTGATGGAACTCTCTGAACTAGGGATCCAGGAAGCCAGGCACCCAGAGGCAGTCCCAGTCCCAGTCCCAGTGGCCTCACATGTTTGGATTTACCAAGGACAGCATCAGTCTTTCTTGGTAACTACTGATGTGAGGATGGCCAAATGCCAGGAAGGTCTGAAGAGGGGCCTTTCCTGAGTAAGCAGGTAGTGTCTCACCACTGGCATCTGACAACATCACAGTGTTGGCCAAGGAGTCCAGATCTGACATTGGACAGTCCATTTTGGAGTAACATACTATGGCCCATCAGTCAGAGGACACTCCGGATAGTCATAGACCTACTTGGGGGAAAGAGGTGACTTTGTGGGTGTGTGTGTGTGTTTGTGGTTTTGTCTAATGATCTGAGAATAGGTAGGAAAGTCGGTTTGTTAGGATTGGAGTGGACTGTTTCTAGTAAGTCTTTTGACAATGTGAGTGTTTCTATTTCTGTTTATCCCACTGTGTCCGTGGTTGTAGACATTAGAAAAGAGAATGCATCAATGGATGTGTCCTGAATAGTAGAAAGCTTCACAACATTCATCCTGCCCAATTTATGAATGGATTTTGGCTTGCCAAATGGATGGGCAAAAACCACTGTCTTCCTAAATTCCTGTTTTCTTCTTGAATTCTGGCCACTCTCCAGAATAGGCTCATGGTTTTGTTTCCAAGACATGTACCACCTCCAAGCTCTGTGACATGGCTATGTACTGGATAGCTGAATGGAATGGGATCATCTCGGAAAACTCAGATATCATTCCAGAAACCCTGCCTTGGGCCATTTGCTTACCTATTGTTCTGTTGCCCTGAATGTCAGAAAGGTCTTTGCCTCAGGCCACCCCTTTGTGAAGCCTGAAGAAAATGGTTTTCAATGGAAATTAATGGGCATCAGCTGTAGGTCTTTGCTTAATTGCTTTGGAAAGGGATGTGTCTGCATCAGACTCTTGGCCATGTGTGAGGTTGTTGAATAGATTCTCAGCACCTGATGGATCTAACGAACAATTACATGTGTGCTTCCAAAACCAAAATGGCCAAAAAAGCAGTCATTGTGGACGAAGTCTCTCGCTTTCCTCTGTAAGATTCCTGATCTCCATCAAGTGAAAATAGGGATCCTTTTTGTCAAATGAGTTCTTCAATCCCTGCAGAGGATAGCCCATAGGTGCTTGGGTTTTCTCATGATTCCAATTCACATAAAGAATCTATACCCGAGAGTCAGGAGGCCTCAAATTGGAGAATCAGAGCAGTATTTACGGCAGGCTTATTTGATCACTCCTGGTTCTCAGGAAGGGTGTCCAGGCAACCCTGACTTTAGGCAAATGACGGGCAAGGGAGGTTATTTTGTACACTGTCTTGGGCTGAGTCCCTCATGGAAACCTCCAGCCACAGGTTATGATGAGTGTCTATATGGAAGAAGATGAGGGCCTTGTGGGTGTGTTTTGGTTTTAATTGTGGTCATTTGTTTGGCGGTTGGAAGTGATGACTGGTCTATCTGGGCTTGAACTCTGGTGTGATTCCCCTTAGAGTCTGAGTTCTGGAACTGATCTCAGAGAAATATTGCCATAAACTGCATTCAGATTTTAGGAGGCCACGCCTGGGATTCGCCCTTGGAAACTGAGATCAAATACCAGGGTGGCTTTCCACAGAGCCTTGGAATATCAGCTAGGATATCACATGATTTTATTCTGAAAGATTTGGCAGCCATAGTTGACAGTCAGAACACCCATGGACGTCACATTAAAGACCTCAATGGGCCTGGCTTCATGTGACCTATTGACCACTCTATGGGAAGACTTGCCTGTGAGATTTCTCCAGAGAATTTAATGAAAATAGCTTCCTCACATTTAATAGTTCCTGAATAAACTGAAACCCACAGTGCCTCCAACTTCATCCAAGAAAAATGGCTAGATAAATACAATGAAATCTTTGAAATTCCCTTAACCAGGTGGCACTGGAGAACCTTTAGATGTCTTGTTGCTGATCATGAGTGTACCAGAGAATGCCATGATTGACCGGGTTTCATGAAAATGGTGTAGAACAAAGATGCCAGTAAGTTGGAGCCTGCTGAGTAGTGGGCCTATTGCAGTGGTGGGTAGGTGTGTGATAATACATATGTGGTGTGGCCATGAGGATTTGCCATTGCTTTCCAAATGGTTTGTGACTGACATGGTGCAGCCAGCAGACCCTTCTATGTAAAGGCATCATGTTATATGGAGAGGTTTCTGGGCTAAGTTCAGAGTCAGATTTCTAAGGACAAGGGGGCAAGCTCTGTGAGATAAAAGCCTGGTTGGTGCATTCTCCTTCAGACCCTGACCCACCACAAGTGACAGAACTCCCTCCAACATTGGGTTCCAGTTGAACTCGTTGTATTTCATAAAGCATATACCAAACTCCCAGTACAGCAGCAAGAAACACCACAAAAAGTGGAGGATGACCAAATGGCTTCACAGTCCACACGGGGAGACACTTAGCATCCAGTGGCCACAGTTTACCTACAAACAGAAAATTCAGCACTGCTGCCTCATGTTCATTAGAATACAAGAAACCATGTCCTCCAGGTCACATAGATGCAGACTCAGCTTTGATGGTATCACTAGAAAGGAAGCTAAAGCTCCTTACAACAACATATATTTCAAGTGCCCAAACTCAGAGGAAGTTTCTCAAGAAGTGTTTAGGCCAGCAGAGCTCCATGTTTTTGGAGTGATTACCTGTTATACCAGGACACAAGAAAAGACCACTGACTCTAATTAAAATCAAATTAAATTAAGCTTATTATTTCCACCAGCTGTGCTGCCTCTCCCTCACAAAATGGCGGGAATAAGACAGCAACCCCAGCTTTCCTACAGGCAGCTTAATAGCCCAGAAAATTACACAAAAGGGGGTTTACAGATAACAGAACTCTGACAAACATCACACTAATGGCAGTCTACATTTTTTTTGCTGTCCCTACATCAGAGTTCATGAAGACCATTAGAGCCTCAGAGAGGGTTGTTGTCTCGCCAGAGAAGGCAAATATTTATGATGTGTCACTAAAGTTTCAGAGAGGGCTGCTATCTGGTCAGAGAGCCGGGCATGGGTGAGTTCCAGGCGTGGGCAGGCATTCCAAGCAGGTTTAGAATTTGAAGTGATTTATGCTAAAGCCAAAATTATCTTTTCATGGCTTTTTGGCAAGATGGCTCCCAATTTTAATTAAAGATCAGGTTGGGTCTATCATTCCCCCCTTTTCTTTGTGTCCCTTTCAAATCTTTGATAGATTACGGGAAGAGCACTGAGGAAATTTTAATCCCTCAGGTAAGAGTCTCCAAATTTTTAGAACTCACCCAAAACCGATCTCCCTGATTTTACCTGACTTAATTAATTACTTATATTGATAGTCTATTTATCTTTCTCTCCATTGTTTTAAGAAGAGTGGTGTCACTCATTTTTTCTTCTTCTGACCTGAGACAGGGTGACATGAGTGGGCATGGCATGAGGGACATGAGTTGCCTTTTAGAAGTCAGTTCGGTTTGAAGTCTGATTGGGGAAGAACAGGTTGTAAAGTCATCTGGGGATGGGTTCTTCTATGAGAGAAACAAAAACCATGAGTACTGAAAAAATGTTGCAGCAGCTGGAACATGTCACTGTATAGAAGTTCCATTACCAGTCTTTAATATCCCCAGTTATCCGGACTGTCAACTTAACTTGTACTGTTACACTTGTCCCTCCCCATAAGATACAGTTTAATAATTTAATGTCATCTGATCTTGTAAAATCTTTTTACTAGTATGACCTCTGTGTCTCTTAGAGAAACCTTTAATTCTGTTACTCAGGGATGGATAATTGTACTAGCAAACACCAAGCCTACCTGTGTAGGTTAGGAATATCTGTAGGCCTTAAACTGAAAACTTATCCCTGTGGCAGGTCTTCTTGATAGTCTCTTTTTATAAGTATCAGGCATTCCTTTCTGAGAATTCGTCTTTGTAGCCACCAGTCTTACTTATTTTGGGAGGCAAACATAAAGTACATACCTTAAAATTATATTATTATTATTATAATTTAAAATGCCCAGGAATGGATGTATTTTGTTCTTAACTGTCTTTGCTAAGTGTTTAAGATGAAGCAGTCAAACTGACTTTTGTTTCCATCTATTGTTAACAGTCAGCTGAGCTTTTATGGGAGTCAATTCTGGGGAAACTTGAGAGCAGATTCTCAGTTCTGCTAGTGCCATTTGCGCTAGGTGGGTCCAGATCTTGCTTCACCATTTGGCTTCCTTCGGAAGCATCAGGGATGTCTCCTTTCTTTGATGACTCTCCTCTTCATAACAAATACCCTGATTGGCTTTCTGTTCTCCAGTGGTCTCATTAATCTCCCTGATCAGGAGGAGGTTATGTGGCTCAGAGTTTCAAAGCTCTTTAGAGAAGTTCCCTGTTCCCTGGATTCAGACTGACTCAGAAGGCAAAAGCCAAATATTGGTTTTTCTTGGCGCTTTTCATTTAACTTTAATTTTAAATCCTAATCTTAAACATCCAGCAAATAAATTTTAACAGCCTTATATTAAGAGTACTGGGCTTTAATCTCTATAACTATATCATTATCTTTTTATTAATTGGGATCTGTATTTTTCTGTCTGTATTGTAAGTAATGACTTATTATCTTGAATAAACCCATGTTGTGTTCTTAAAGCAACACGTTTGTAAAACAGTAACAGAGAATCTTTAGATCACTTATAAAATAATTTCAAAATAAAATTAACAAAAGTAAAAATACTTAGCTTGTGTAATAGCTACCCTGAATTTTTTGGCTGAGTTATACATTATATCCCCTGTTTGAGATCCTAGGAATATTGACCTTAAAAAAACCAACTTTTTAACATAACTTTAAAGAAATATTATCTGACCTACTGGTTTTGTAGTCATTCTCACATGTAGTAAGATGGGACACAGAGCCTTATCTCAGGTAAGGCAGGGCTCTTTATAAATCTTAAGTATTTTAGTTCTAAAGATAATCTTTATTTATAAATATCATTTGACAAAGTTTACATAATTTGTTTGAGGTCACATGAACATTAGCTAACACCATATGATATCACATTTAAAACATGAATTAAAGAAAGGCTGAAAGTTTTTAACCTTTACATCGATTAGGCTCTCATTAACTAAAAAATACATTTAAATTTTTCCCCAATGTAAAAAGTAACATAAAAGTTTACATATCTTATTGATAACAGGTAAATAAATCCCCAATATATTTTTTTACCATAAAACTTCATAGCACCAGCTTGATATAATGCTCTTTTAAAGTTTCTACCTTACAGACTTGAATACATATAAGATATGAAAACATTGATAGCATCACAATTACATTGATGTTTCTACATTAACCAAGTTTAGCTTTTAAAGCAATGGCAGTACAGTGCTCTAAAATAACAGTTCTTATTTAATCAGTTGTTTAATTTTTATGGTTGCTTGCTCTAGAGAAAATAAAACTTAATAAACACAACGTTATGGGTAAACTTATGTTTTAAGAAATTTCTGTCTCATAACACATGACTGATTTTTATATTCTTATACAGACTTTAATAAAAACTTATTCAAACCTTAGTAAATCAATCCGATATCTAACAAAAGTACTCATGAATGAGTAATCCCAATCAAATTTACTTTATTTATTTATCAAAATATTAGAGAAATGTATTGACAGTGTAAACCATTTTTATGTTGAAGGAAAGGTCCTAGTACCAAAGCATATTAGACATTTTGTAGATATTAATATTTTATTAGATTTTTGAACACCTAGAAAAATTTGTAAGCTTAAATTTAAAGACATTGATTTTTATCTGTTTATCCAATTTAAATTGAAACATTTAAATTACGTGAATTAAAGATCTTTGGATCTCCTATTTAAATTTGTTTTAATGAGCGCTTTTTTATGAGCGCTCCTTGTATATGTTAGTTTGTGTATCATATATATGATATACGGACATATGTATATATAGACATACAACACATAACAAAAGTGTGCACACATAATAATAGTAAAGACCTTGTAGCTTTTCTCAGGTGAAATCTCCATTGCAATGTTTCAAAATGTCTACAGTTGGTCAAAGATAGAACTGATCTGAAAAACATTAACCTAGGTCTGTATGCTCAAAATCATGAGCTCAAAAAAAAAAGTATCTAAGGAAAAAAAAGAGTCCTAGAAAAAGTGACTGGCTAGTAATTAGTAAATACCATACAATTTACCTTTTTTTTCCCCCCTTAGGCCTCAAATCAGTCTCCTACTAAGATTGCAGGCTTCTTTCATTTACATTTCAACATAAGTCATGGCTGAGGTCTGGAAGGAGCAGGAAAAACTGCTATTCTGAGCAGACACCTCAGGCCTAAGGCATTTTAACCATAATTTTGAGGTTCGGATGTTGAAAATTATGATATAAATTTAAGATACAATTCACAAAATTTTGTATCTTTACATCTTGTTTTTTCAACAGATACCATTCTATGATTTACTATCCTTGTCCAAATTAATGCACTGGTACACACAGTGATATTTTCCCAGGCTATCCAATTCAAAATTGGTGAAAAAAAGACTGTATGATTGGGAAGTTTCTTGCCAACTTGGAAGTAGAGTTCTTCAGTTTTCCATCCAAAGTATTTAAGTTCTCTGGCATGAATTATCTGAAATCATAAACTAAACAATTACCTAAACCCGACTTTTAACTGCAAGATTGTGCAATGCTTCAAAAACCCATTCAGATACCAGATTGTTAAAATAAAACATCATCATTTAGACACACATTCAGCTAAGATCATTCCCAAGAAACAATTTATAATATCAACACATTATTGCACATGTCTTAAAGGGCCAGATACAAAGACACAAGACAGACAGAAAGGAGGTCCAGACTATGGCTGTCAGAGAGAACCCATTAAACCAGAGCAGATAAGAGAAAAATCTCCTACACCAGTGTGCACCATAGATATCCACAGGGGGGGGGACCACATGTTTTAACAGAGGGGCAACCTGAAATGTAAAATAAAGTGTCTCAATGGTGACTTCACTGCATTTAGTGTCCCCTTTTTCTTTTTCTCTTTTTTAACAAGACAGAGGTGGCATAATTCTTACAGTGCGGAAAGGAAGGAGCTAATTCCCTGAATCAACAGGGCTTTGGCAGCTGCTGGGAGTCCCTCAGTCCTTCCTTTTACTTACAGGATTAGCTCCTCTTGTTCAGTTCCACACCAAGCATGCTTCATCTCCTAATATTCCAGTAGACAGCTCTCACAAAGTTCCGGGGAGGAGGGGGGGTACCATATTTGTAAATTAAAGTTCGATTCCTGAACTTGAAGCCAATTAATACCAATTTAATAATGAGGACTGAGTTTTGAGAAAAAGAAAAAGGGAGGTTTATTGCTTTGCAAACAAAGGAGAAACACAGGTGACTCTGCCAAATGTTGTGACTCTCTTGATCTGGAGCGACAAGGGGTTTTAAAGGAGTTTCACTTGTTAACCTGGGAGGTGCTCAGTTCTTAGGTCCCCAGCAAGCATTGGCCTCTGCAATGGGTGTGCTCCAGGCAGCCAGCTAGGAGCTTCTGTCATCCTGCTTAACAAAGGGGGGTAAAGTTCATCGCAGTTCCCTAAAACACAGTCCAAAGGGGTGTCAGGCTTACTCTCTTTATTACCCATTTTTACGTCCAAAATACTTAAGTTTTTACCACTGAAATCACACAACAAAACAAACAAAAACAAACAAACAATCAAAAAAATAGAAGACAAAACAAAACACAAAAAACAGAAAACCAGCGCCTAAACAGAAAAACAGTGGAACAGTGCAACATCTTGCTATAGCTCCAGGGTAGGAGCGCATGCGTGCCTGTCGGCCCCTCTCTACAGTTCCAGAGGAATTCCCTACAGAACAGAACAGAGGACAGAAAGATTCTCGTTACTCTCCTGGAAAGGAGTATATGTGAGCCTCCCCAGGCCACATCTCTGTCATCAGAAAAGATCTCCCTTAAGCGGATATCAGATGTTATAAAGGCGCCACTTACCTATGGAGGACTCCTCCACCAGGTGCTTGCTAATAGTTTTAGTGCAGAGGTTCACTGCAGTGCTCCCCGGACTAAAGGCTCTCTTCCTAATATAGAGAAGATGGACCAAATCAGGCCTGTGTGTAGAGCTGTTTCTTGGTGCCTATGGTTGATATACCATTCTAATTTGTGAAAGTGCCACAGAAAGTAGGGTAAGCCTCCTTCTCATGGTACGCTTGAAAGCAACTGTTTGGACAAAGTGGTTGCCAAGGCAGTGACCTCATTCAGTTCCTGAAGGATGCAACCTCACCTCACTTCCTTGGTAATGGAACTCTCTGAACTTGGGATGCAGGAAGCCAGGCACACAGAGTCAGTCCCAGTCCCAGTCCTAGTGGTCTCACTTGATTCAATTTAGCAAGGACAGAGTCAGTCTTTCTTGGTACCTACTGATGTGAGGATGGCCAAATGCCAGGAGTACTCTGAAGAGGGGCCTTTCCTAAAAAAGCAGGTACTGGCTCACAGCTGGCTCCTGACCACTTCACAGAGTTGGACATGGAGTCCAGATCTGAGACAGGATAGGCCATATCGGGGGAACATAGTATGGCCCAGCAGTCAGAGGACACTCCGGATAGTGAGAGACCTATTTGGGGGAAGGAGGTGCCTTTGTGGGTGTGGATGTGTGTTTGTGGTTTTGTCCCATGTTCTGAGAATAGGTAGGAAAGTCGGTTTGTTTGGTTTGGAGTGAACTGTTTCTAGTAAGTTGTTTAACAAGGCGAGTGTTTCTATGTCTGTGTATCTCACTGTGTCCATGGTTGTAGACATTAGAAAAAGAGAATGCATCAATGGATGTTTCCTGTCTAGTAGAAAGTTTCCCAGCATTCATCCTGCCCAATTTATGAATCCACTAGGGCTTGCCATATCGATGGGCAACACCTGCTATCTTCCTAAGTTCCTGTTTTCTTCCTGAAATCTAGCCACTCTCCAAAATAGGCTCATGCTTTTGAGTTCACGATATGTACCACCTCCAAGCACTGTGACATGGACATGTACTGGATAGCTGAAGGGAATGACAAGCATCTCAGAAAACTCAGATATCAATGTGACCAGTAAATTCTCAGTGGAGAAACCCTGCAATGGGCCTTTTGATTGCCTATTTTTCTGTTGCCCTGAATGTCAATAAGTTCTTTGCCTGAGGCCACGCCTTTGTGAATCCTGAAGAAAACAGTTTTCAAACGGAAATGAATGGGCATCACCTGTGGCTCTTTGCTTAATTGCTTTGTAAAGGGATGTGTCTGAATCAGCCTCTTGGTCCTGTGTGAGCCTGTGGCTTAGATTCTCAGCACCGGATGGATCTAAAGAACGATCCCATGTGTGGATCCAAAATCAAAATGGCCAAAAATCAGTCACTGTGGATGAAGTCCCTCACATTCCTCTGTAAGGTTCCTTACCTACATCAAGTGAGAATAGGGATCCTTTGGGTCAAATGAGTTCTTCAAAGCACTGCAGATGCTAGCCCATAGGTTCTTGGGTTTTCTTATGAATCCAATTCAAATAAAGAATCTAAACCCCACAGTCAGTAGGCCTCAAATTGGAGAACAGAGCTGTATTAATGGCAGACCTGTTTGATAACTCCTGGTTCACAGGGAGGGTGTCCAGGCCACCCTGACTATTGGCAAATGAGGGGAAAGGGAGCTTATTTGGAACACTGTCTTGTGCTGCGCCTCTCATGGAATCCTCTTGCCAGAAGTTATGGTGAGTGTCTATATGGAAGAAGATGAGTGGCATGTGGGAGTGTCTTGGTTTTAATTGTGGTCATTTGCGTGGTGGTTGGAAGAGATAATTGGGTCCACCTTGGCTTGAACTTTGGTGTGATTCCCCTTAGAGTCTGTGTTTTGGAATTGACCTCCGAGAATGTATAAGGTCCTATGCCATTGTATATCCATATTTCTGGGACATCACTACAGAATGTAATTCAACGCTAAGTATACCAATCAAGAGCCCAATGAACTTCTGGGCTTCAAATCTTACCTATATTTCTGTTTTCATACTTATATTGAAAGGTTAATAAAATAGGTACTTGTCACTTCTTGATTTTCTGTATGCTTAACAAAACACTGTTGAGAACTGTTTGCTATTCTTGTTCCCAGAATGTGCTGTCCCCAACTGCCAAACTGTAGAATGTACTCGGTCAACCAGTTGCACGCAAACCGCCCACTCGCCCTTACCCATCAATAAACTTCCCTCCCTGCCCTCTCCAAAAAAAATATATAAGCACTTCTTAAGCTGTTCTCAGGGCTCTCTGCTCTATTCAAGAGAGCTCTGAGCCCTTGCATGCCGGACTCCCAATAAAGCCTTTGCTGTTGCATGAGACAGTCTCTTGGTGGTCTCTTCAACCGACCCTCGCCAAATCTTTACATCTCGTGGCCCCAGTGAGATCCGGCAGCCGCAGATGAAAGACCCCCAACGGGCTCCTCTGGGGGTAAATAAGGCCCCTCTTTCTGGTTTCAGGATTCAGGTTAGGGTTTCACAAAATGGCTATTGGTAAAGAGCGTGAGCTCTCTCCCACGGTGACTGACACACATGTCACAGAGCCACAGGCCATGTCCCTGGGGGATGAACTCATGAAATCGAGGAACAATAGTCTCCTTGATTCAGTGATATTTTGTTTCGGATTCGGTATTGCCAGCCCATCATGTTTTGCCGGCTACTCAGTCCTGGTCTCAGTATTGGACGTCCATTGCCTGTCTTTATTGTCTTGTCTTGTCTGTGTCATGTGTCATTGCTTTTATTGTCTGTGTATATTTCATTATGGGACAGAGCACTTCAATGCCTCTGTTCCTGACCGTTGATCACTAGACCAAAGTCTGCTTAAGGGCTCAGAATCTTTCTTTTTCAGTAAAATGCCGGATCTGGCAGATTCTGTGTCTCAGAATGACCTACCTTTGTAGTCGGATGGCCCCTAGAAGGATCTTTCTACTTCGCACTAATTTGAAAAGTTCGAGATATTGTCTTTTAGCAGGGGCCACGTAGACATCCAGATCAACAGCCATATATCTTAACTTGTCAGGACCTCTACAAATCTCCTCCTCCAAGGATGAAGCCTTTCCCTGTCCCTGCACCCGCTCCTACTCCTTCCCCCACGATTCTATCTCTTTAACTCTCTGCTCCTCCTCTTGCACCCTCTGTTCTCCATGAGTCTCAAGACTCTACTGGACTCTCCTCCCCCTCCTTATCCTCTGCCTTCATCCCCCAACTCCCAACACCCTCTAAGTGATTCCCCTGCTGCCTACTCAGCCTCTCCACCATTCAAAGAAGCTAGGATGGCTCAGCACCATCCAGATGTCTGTCCCGTGGCACACAGAGCCCCTCCTTCCCTGGAGGAAGCTGGCCCGGCTAAAAGAACTCAGAGAACTCGCCAATGTTTTTACACCTGCCTACTTGGGATAACTGCCAACAACTCCTAGGGACTTTCTTTATGACAGAGGAATAAGAGAAAAACCTCCAAGAAACTAAAAAAAAAATCCTCGGACCTGATTGGCGACCAACACAACTTCCCAACATAATCAAAGCCAGCTTACCCTTAAACCAAACCAACTGGAACCCCAACACCTTTGAAGATAAAGAGCATCTGTCCAATTATTGCCTGGCTCTAATAGCAGGTCTCCAAGGGGCTGGTAGGTGACCAACTAATTTGGCCATGGTAAGAGAAATTATCCAAAGGCCTGATGAATCTCCCTCTTTGTTTCTAGAAAGAATTATGGAGGCATATAAGAGATATACTCCTTTCGATCCTCAGGCAGCGGATCAAAATTCATCTGTAACGATGGCCTTAATTGGGCAAGCTGCCATGGATATTAAAAAAATTTAAAAGAGAGATTTAGTCAGAGAAGCCGAGAAAAATATACTATAAGAGAGAAACAGGGAGAAAGAAAGGGAGCAAAGGAAGGATGAGAGAAGCAAAAGACAGACTAAGGGATTGACCAAGATCCTGGTCACAACAAGAAAGAGGCCAGAAATTAAGATGTAAGGTGACAGGAAGGGATACCTGGGGCCATGCCAGAGGCCACCCCTGGCCTCAGATCAATGTGCCTACTGTAAAAAAAAAGGATACTGGGCCAAAGAGTGCCCTATAAAGAGACAGCCACGCCAGCCAGCCATTCTGACTCTGGAGCATGACTAAAAAAGTTGGGGCTCAGATCACTTCCCCTAGCTCAGGGTAACTTTTGAAGTGTAGCGGACCCCAGTAAACTTTGAAATGAAAACAGGAGCAGTATACTCAGCCCTTAAGGCCCCATTGGGCCCTCTATCAAATAAAAGGTCTGTAGTTCAAAGAACTAATGGCAGTAAATATCGGTCTTAGACTACTAAGAGGACCATGGAACTTGGGAAAGGAAAAATCTATCACTCCTTCCTAGTAATCCAGGAATGCCTGGACCCATTGATGGGCAGAGATCTGCTCACCAAGCTCTTAGCCTAAGTAACTTTTAACCCTGAAGGCCCCCAAATGAAATTTCTAAATTCTTCAGTAAAAACTCCTATAGGCACGGCTTTAACTATATTAGTAGAAGATGAACATCCACTCTTCACACCCCACAAGACTGATAAAACAGGCAAGCTACACCAGAAATGGATAACAGATTACGCAGATGCCTGGGCAAAAATTGCTGGCTTAGGCCTGGCCGTGAAACAACCTCCAATAACAGTGGAGTTAAAAACCTCAGCCTCCCCAATCAATGTCAAATAATATCCTCTAAGCAAAAAAAGCTAAAGATGAGATAAGGCCCCATATTCAGAAATATCTGGACTTAGGGCTCCTAAGGCCCTGTCAATTGGCCTGGAACACTCCCCTGCTACTAGAAAAAAAAAGCCAGGAACCGGGGACTATTGTCCTGTTAAAGACCTAAGAGAGATCAACAACAGAGTGCAGGACATTCACCACACGGTACCTAATCCGTACAATCTGCTTAGCACTCTGAACCCTGAGCCGAAATGGTATACTGTTCTGGACTTAAAAGATGCTTTCTTTTGCTTGCCTCTGCATAAAGATAGTCAGTTGCTGTTTGCTTTTGGGTGGGTAGACCCAGAAACCTGAACGTCTGGTCAACTAACTTTGACTAGACTCCCACTGGGGTTCAAAAACTCCCCCACTCTCTTTGATGAAGCCCTAAACAGAGATCTCAGCAATTTCAGAACTATGCACCCCAAATCACCCAGCTTCAATACGTGAATGACCTGCTACTGGCAGCCAACACCAAGGAAAACTGTGAGTCTGGGACCCAAGCACTATTATATGAGCTTGCTCAACTTGGGTATAGAGTTTTGGCCAAAAAAGCCCAAATTTGCTAGCATGAAGTAATCTTCCTGGGCTGTTACCTTAGGGGCAGTAAACGATGGCTCACTGAGCCCAGAAAACAAACCATTGTGTAGATACCACCCCCATCTAACAGGAGACAACTCAGAGAGTTTCTTGGGACTGCTGGCTTTTGCAGGTTATGGATACCTGGGTTTGCGTCTTTAGCTGCTCCTTTATACCCGGTGTTAATGGGAGATGCCCAATTCCAATGGACCCCTGATCACCAGGAAGTTTTTGATAACATCTATGGACACTGACACTGAACGCCTCAACTTCACTGAGCTCAGGCTGCAATTACAGAAAGCCCTACACTACGTTAAAAATGTACACCAACTCACTCACCTTGGTTCAATGAAACTGCAGGCATTCCTGTAGGATTAAGAACAGAGTTTTCCACTAACCGACTCACAGCGAAAGGAAATAACTGAACGGGTAACAAAAGCCTGTCAAGTCCGTCAATTGGTTAATGCTTACCCTTCCAGTTTCCTAGAGGAAAGCACCTACGAGGAACCAGAAAACGACAATTTTGGGAAGTGGACAATAGTGAAATTAAGCCAGCAACGTATGGACTTAAATATCTCCTAGTCTTTGTAGATACATTTTCAGGATGGACTGAAGCCTTACACACAAACACACACACACACAAAAAAACAACCAAACTGCACAAATGGTTTTCAAGAAGATCCTGAAAGATATTTCTAGAAGATACGGTCTGCCTAAGGCAATAGGGTCTGATAATGGACTGGTGTTCATGGCTCAGGTAAGTCAGGTGTTCACTGGGACCCTGTGGATTAATTTGAAGTTACATTATGCTTATATACCCCAGAGCTCAGGACAGGTAGAAAAAATAAATAGAACCATTAAAGAGACCTTAACGAAATTAAGCTTAGAGCCTGGCATAAAAGATTGGATTATGCTCCTGCCTTATGCACTGTTTCATGCGAGAAATACTCCCTCTCTTTCTTTGTGTAACCTCACCCCCTATGAAATTCTCTATGATGCCCATCATCCAGTAAGGAACCTAACCCCAACTCTAAGGCCTAACGATCACTTCCACACCCCCTTGCTTGACAGACTTAAAGTCATTGAAAGAACTCAGCGATACCTGTGGAAACAGCTGGCCACTGCCTACCAACCTTGGGAGGAGGGGACTCTAAGTCAATATCAAGTAAGAGACTTCGTCTACATAAGACAACATCAGGTGTCATCCCTGGAACCCCACTGGAAAGGAACATACCAGGTGCTACTTATAAAACCTAAAGCGGTAAAAGTAGACAGAATAACTTTTTGGATCCATGCCTCTCATCTCAAGCCTTCACTGTGTCCAGACTCTTGTTGGAAACTGGAAAAGCCTGCTAACCATTTCAAATTGCGTATTCGCTATGTGGTTAAGACTATAGACTCTCCCCTTGGCCACCAGTAGTTCTAACCCTCATCATTCCGTTCAGCAGCAATGGCTGATCACAAATCCTATTAGACAAGAAGTATGGTCTATCTCGCATACAGCCCCCTTAGAGACCTGGTGGCCATCTATCCACCCAGACATTTGTCAGCTCGGTATAGGTCTTTCCTATTGAGATATCCCTGATGAAGATGATCCCACTAAAATTCCATTAAATCTCTTCTGTACCACAGATAATGGAAACAAACATAATGGATGCAGGGACACGCGAGACAGATTCAGGTTGGCTAGCCTAGATTACTATGTTTGCCTAGCGGACTATCAAAGGCACAAACAGCCACGGCTGTGTCGGGGAGAAGCCGACTTCTTGTGTAAGTCAAGTGAATGTGAGCATACAGGGGCTGCCTGGTGGAACCCAAACTCCTCATCAAATTCAGTACACAGCATTGGCCATATTACCAATTAGACAACCAAATACTATGGCCCCCAGAGGGTTCTCTAGATCCTCAAATTCTGCGTGACATTTTTAACTTTGGCAAGTTCTTTAAAAGGGGGAAATTTCCCTATGTGGAATCCTTTTCCCTCCTTTGCTCAAATCCTGTACTATGCTTCTCCAATAGTTCCTCACCCTCAGCCTTCTGCTCTAGACTCTCTGCTATCACTCCCATCTTAGCAACCTGATTTCTCCTCTCCAATTACTAAATCAAAAACCCAAACCTCCGCTGGTTCTCAGAACATTGCCCCCTTGCTGAGGTAGCAGGTACCAAGGTACCCCTTCACCCACTCACTCCTCTCTTTTCCTGTCAGTGCCTGCACTAGGTCCCAGCAAGTCCTCTAGCAAGCTAACCCAAAGCTCAAACCAGCTGATAAGAGGCCTCAGACCCCTATACAAGATGTAATGAAAATGGCCTTTAAAGTTGCTTTGTCATCACTGAAAACAGGTTTCTAAGAATTTAAAGTCCCTCAAAGGCTTTTTGGAATATTTACTCCCATCTTCCCCTCTGCTCTACCTGTTCTACTGCTCAAGTTTTGTTTTAGGAAAATCCCAAACCCCTTTCCCATTTTTCTTTTACATCTCTCTTTCCTCATTCTTAGATCCACGGAGCTGCTCTCAGCCTCGACTACCCCGTCTTCCCCCTCTGTACTAGGTCCATAGAAATGTCTTAAATGACCTTCTCCAGAAGTCTTCACCAAGGCTTACTTTAGGTCTTTCAGCAAAAGAGTCCCTCTGAAAGAGTTCAATGTACATAAACTTTCACTTTTCGTGTTGCCCTGTTCTACTTGACCACTGGCTGGAAAAATCACCACCCCTAAGCTAGACACCTCCTTACCAGTTTTTCACAAAATATGTGAACAAGCCCTCTGGCCTTGAGCTGGGGCTTCACCGAGATGGCTACATTTCTAAGATAAAAATGTTAGCAACTGGGCTCCATGGTGACAGCTGGCAGGGAGAAAAAAAAGAGACAAAAAAGCTCTTCCCTTCCAAGGTGTCCTTGAAAAGTTAACTTGCCCAGAACAGAGGAAAAAAAAAAACAGAAACAAAAACTAATTTTTGTGAATTTCTGCAGACTGTGAACTTCTGAGCCCCTTCCCTTACATGTTGGGTACAAACTCTAAAACTACCAAAACTTGGGTTTCAGGGGATTAATTGATTACAAAAGAAGCAATGCCCTCTAAATCCGGATGCAACCAAATAAGAATGTTTTCCTCACTTTGGTGCTATCTTAGGTGCATTTTCTTGTCCATCCATAAAACAGTATAATTCTATACACTTTAACATTATTTATGTTTTCATAAAATGGTCAATAGATGTGATTAATTATGTAATGATGTAGATGTTTTTCAGAGTGCACTATCATGATGCAGGTTCATTTAAAGTTCAAATAGGGGGGCATACAACCCGGTTCCACCGGGAACCTGTATCCCTCACTTTAGCCATCCTATTAGGAATAATAATTGCTGAAGGCGTGGGCACAGGAAGAACTGCCCTAGTCCATGAGACACAACAAAGACACAATTAGAAGCAGAAATAGACCAAAGCTTAAAGACATTAAAAACCGACATCACAGCTTTACAGGAATTTTAACCTCTCTCTCTCTGAAGTTGTTTTATAGAGCAGGCGAGTGTTGGACCTCCTCTTCATGAGAGAAAGGTGCCTTTTTGCTTGCATTGAGGGAAGAATGTTGTTTTTATGCCGACAATACTGGAGTTGTTAAAGAATCAATGAGTAAATTAAGAAAACGACTTGAAGAGCGTCAAAGAGAGACAGAGGCCCCAGAAGGAAGGTTTGAGTCTTTGTTCACATAGTCAACCTGGTTAACTATGCTTTTATCTGCCAGGGCCGGTCCATTAATAATCCTCATATTATTGCTAACGGTAGGACCCTGTTTGCTCAACCGTGTAGTTTCCTTTCTAAACCAAATCGAACATGTTATTAAACCTAACCATACACTGTTCTCTCAATCTAATTTTACAGAAAAGTGGGGACAGAGTTGGTCTTAAAATACAGGAATATAGAGGATCTTCCACCTGCTGAGAAACTCAAGGGTCCATGCAGAAATGATCCCTGGAGAAGATGTAGGCAACTATGAAGGACCTGAGAGAGCAGAAGTCTTCCATGGCAAACAACCTGCTCAGGATGAAGGGATGTGTCTGAATCAGCCACTCTCTTCTTAATGTATAGAAGATGGACCAAAGCAGGCATGTGTTGAGCTGCTCCTGCATGCCTATGGTTGACATACCACTCTAACTGGTGAAAGTGTCACAGGAAGTAGGGGCAGCCTCCTTCTCATGGGAACCTTGGAAGCAACTGTTAGGACAAAGTTGTTGCCAAGGCAGTGACCTCATTCAGTTGCTAAAGGAAGTGACCTCACCTAACTTCCTTGGTGATGGAACTCTCTGAACTTGGAATCCAGGAATCCAGGCACTAAGAGCCAGACCCAGTCCCAGTCCCAGTGGTCAAACTTATTTTGATTTACCAAGGACAGACTCAGTCTTTCTTGGAACCTACTGATGTGAGGATGGCCAAATGCAAGTAAAGCTATGAATAGGGGCCTTTCCTGAGAAAGCAGGCAGTGGCTCACCGCTGGCTCCTGACAACTTCACAGAGTTGGCCAAGGAGACCAGATTTGAGACAGAACAGGCCATTTCCAGAGAAGATAGTATGGCCAACCAGTCAGAGGACACTCCGGATAGTCACAGACCTACATGGGGGAAGGAGGTGCCTTTGTGGTGTGGGTGTGGGTTTGTGGTTTTGTCTCATGTTCTGAGAATAGGTATGAAAGGCGGTTTGTTTTGTTTGGAGTGAACTGTTTCTAGTAAGTCGTTTGACAAGGTGAGTGTTTCTATGTCTATGTATCCCACTATGTCCGTGGTTGTAGACATTAGAAAAGAGAATGCATCAATGAATATGTCCTATCTAGTAGAAAGCTTCCCAGCATTCATCCTGCCCTATTTATGAATGGACTGCAGCTTGCCTTATTGATGTGAAACACCTGCTATCTACCTAAGTTCCTGTTTTCTTCCTGAATTCTCGCCACTCTCCAGAATAGGCTCATGGTTTTGTGTTTAAGATATGTACAACCTTGAAGCTCTGTGACATGACCATGTACTGAATAGCTGAAGGGAATGGCGAGCATCTAAGAAAACTCAGATATCAGTTTGACCAAGAAAGTCACAGTGAAGAAACCCTGCTTGGGGCCTTTTGTTTACCAATTCTTCTGTTGCCCTGAATGTCAGGAAGGTCTTTTCCTCAGTCCACCACTTTGTGAAGCCTGAAGAAAGCAGTTTTCAAATGGAAATGAATGGGCATTACCTGTGGCTCTTTGCTTAATTGCTTTGGAAAGGATGTGTCTGAATCAGCCTATTTGCCTTGTGTGAGGGTGTGGCTTAGATTCTCAGCTCCTGATGGATCTAAAGAAAGATCCCATGTGTACATCCAAAACCAAAATGGCCAAAAGAGCAGTCCTTGTGGATGAAGTCTCTCGCCTCTTCTGTAACTTTCCTGACCTCCATCAAGCCAGAATAGGGATCCTTTGGGTCAAATGAGTTCTTCAAAGCCCTGCAGAGGCTAGCCCATAGTTTCTTGGGTTTTCTCAAGACTCCAATTCACATAAGGAATCCAAACTCCACAGTCAGTTGGCCTCAAATTGAAAAAGCAAAGCAGTATTAATGGGAGGCCTATTTGATCTCTCCTGGTTCACAAGAAGGGTGTCCAGGCCACCCTGACTTTAGGCAAATTAGGTGCAAGAGAGCTTATTTTGGACACGGTCTTGGGCTGTGCCCCTCATGGAAAACTTTTGCCAGAGGTCATTATGAGTGTCTATATGGAAAAAGATGAGCGCCACATTGGAGTGTTTTGTTTTAAATTGTGGTCATTTGGGTGGCGGTTGGAAGAGATGACTTGGTACACATGTTCTTGAACTCTGGTGTGATTCCCTTAGAAATTGAGTTCTCAAACTGACCTCAGAGAAGTATTGCCATGAATAGTGATGAGATTTTATGAAGCCAGGCATGAGTGTCGCCCTTGGAAACTAAGTTCTAGGCCCAGGATGGCTTTCCACAGAGCACTAGGCCTCTCAGCCAGGATACCACATGATTTTTTTCTGAAAGATTTGGCACTCATAGTTGAGAGTCAAAACTCATATGGACCTCACATTGTAGACCTCAATGGGCATAATATCATGTGATCTTTTGGCCACTCTTTGGGAAGCCTTACCTGTGAGTGTTCTCCAGAACTTTCATTGAAATGAGCTTCCTAACCATTTAATGGTTCCTGAAAGAATTGAAACTCACAGTGCCTCCAACTTCATCCTTGAAAAATGGCTAGAAAAATAGCATAAAATTTTTGAAATTCCCATCACCAGGTGGCACTGGAGAACCTTTGGATGTCCTGTTACTGATCATGAATATACCAGACAGTGCCTTGATTGACTGGGTTTCATGTAAATGGTGTAGAACAGAGATGCCAGTAAGTTGGACTCTGTTGAGTAGTTGTACTAGAGCAGTGGTGGGCAGGTATGTGATAAAACATCTGTGGTGGGGCCATGTGGATCTTCCATTGGCTTCAAAATGGCTTGTGACTGACATGGTGCAGCCAACAGAACCTTCCATGTAAAGGCAACTTGTTATATGGAGAGTTTTCAGGACATTGTTCAGAATCAGGTTGCTATGGTCAAGGGGGCAAGCTATGTGGGATAGAATCCTGGTTCTTGTATCCTCCTGCAGAACCTGACCCACCACACATGACAGAACTCCCTCTTGCACTGAGACCCAATTGAACTCCTTGTATTTCGTGAAGCAAATACCAAACTCCCAGTGCAGCAGGAAGAAACAAAACGAAAATGGAGGATGACCATATGGCTTCAAAGTGCACATGGAAAGACATTTAGCCCCCAGTGGCCACAGTTTACCTAAAAAGAGAATTTAGCACTGCTGCCTCATGTTCATTGGGAAATAAGAAAGCATGTCCTCCAGGTCTCATAGATGCAGACCAAGCTTTTATGGTCTCACTAGAAAGGAAGCTAAAGCTCCTGACAACAACATATTTTTCAAGTGCCCAACCTCACAGGCAGTTTCTCAAGAAGTGTCTATGCCAGCAGACCTCCATGTTTGTGGAGGGTTTACCCTGTTCCTTACCTTTGGAAACTCCTCTGCCACTTCCAAGGTGTGGGCTCCTGAGCATATTCCATTCCAGATATTTGTTCACAGATTTTCTAAATCTTCTCCTCTAATTGTGTCTTACTTGGGGCGAAGGTATTGTGAAGGCATTGTTCTGGATGAGAGTGGGAAGATTTTTGTGTAGCACATATTTACATACACATTGGATTCATTTTTCAATTTTCCATTTGAAATACTGAATCCTTGACACTAACCTATACCCTACTAGATTCTGACAACTAATTCTAATATAATGGAGAAAAATAACCCAAACAGAATAAAAATACTAGCACTTCAGAGGAGCCATGGTGTATAGTTGGTCTTCCCTTTTGCATGATATAGGGTAGGAGTTATAAATCTTGTCAATTTTTTGTTGAAAGAGTTCTGCATGTGTTTTTAAAGTTAACACATATGTGAATTCCTGTCTCCCTTTTTCTGTAGCCAATTCAGCACATGTATTTTTATATGAACATGTAGAATCCTACCTGGTATCACACCTATATTCTTGAGAGGTGGCTAACTTGGCAGAGACAAAGTGTGAGAAGAAATCACTCCTCCTAAATGCTTTTGGAACTGATAATTCAAATTATGAGTGAACTTCTTAGTTGAAAAACATTATACATAAATCCATGTTCAGTAAAATTAATATTTTTGGATCTGTGGATGATATATATTTCACGATGAATTTTAATTGGCATATATATTGCTACTTTTTAATGTCTCTGTGTGTGTTTTGTATATATATATATATATATATATATATATATATATATATATATATACTCTCTAGATTTTTCAAAATATGAAATATATGTGTCTTATTATACACTCCCTAAATTCATTCTTGTTCATGTATGTGGTTTTATATTCAAATTTTCATAAGATTATTTTCAGAAATATTCATCCACCTGAAATACATATTTGTTTTATAGTATTGAAAACTCACTTAAGTAAATGGTGCAAACAAATCCTTATATTTTTACAGTAACTGACCCACTTTAACATCAATGCAAGTAGATTCCTATGGGACATGATGTGTATTTTGACGTTCATTTTTATACAACACTGGTACATTACTATTTCTTCAGTTTTTGTACATCATAGAATATACATTTCATCCACAACTTCATAAATTTAAAGAAATTTGTAACACATTCTATCACTTCCTGCTTCAGAACATATGTATTCCTCTTTGTTTTTGACTGGTCATTTCATGAGACTTCTTTCCAAACACATTATTTTCGATTTCCATAATCAATTTTGAAGCAAAATTCACACACTCTTTATGATGAACCACACCCGTAATATTTCCATTGGATGTATAAATGGTTGGAATGAATGTATGTATATCAACATATGATTCCCTGTGTATATTCAGATATCAATTTATTCCAATTTCTAAAGTTCGAACCAGTTATATTATTTATTTGCACTATGGTCTATTCATGCATTATCTCTATATTCATACACACATGGTACACCTATATGTACCCCCAATACTAATTTATACCTCTTCAAAATATTGCTCCAAGAAATGGTGGTAGAAATACTCATGTCACCTGATCTACATATACATTTTATCACAGTAATATTCTGGCCACAAAATGCAAAGTCACACTTACGATTGTACAAAAGCCTAAATGGAATGTGAGTATGGATTATGAAAATCACCCATGTCCAGGTTGTCTAATGCTCTCAAATGTCAATCCTATTGGTGACTACATATTTGTTTCTTCCTAAGATTATATATTCAATCTCAAGCCTGTTGAAAATATCTATTGCTATCACTCATTTTATACTTTGCCTGATTTCCTTATGTCTCTATTGATATCTGCTTTCCTACATATTTTCCCCAGTTCATCATTGTGACTGACTCTTCACATGTGCTGACATTTACATTTTTTTGTGTACCTGAAACCCTATTGCTAAAGAACTTTTTGTCCAAATCCTATACTCACACGTTTTTCTAATCTTACCAACTATCTTCGTAATCTTACCAACTCTCCCTTTTTGAATGGATGTTCTCCTCAACATTCAATCATCTAAGGTACAAGATCCTATGCCATTGTGTATAGATTTATCTGAGACATCTGGGCAGAACATAATTCAAAGCTAACTATTCCAATCAAGGACCCAATGACCTTCTGGGCTTTAAATCTTACTGAGATTTCTGTTTTCATACATATATTTCACCTCTATAATCTTATAAATATCGCAGGTTCCCAATACCATTATTCATCCAGCAGAATGATCCTAACCCAAATCAAAAATGTTATTAACCCTAACCATACACGATTCCCTCAATCTACCTTTATAGAAGAGCAGGCACAGAGTTGGTCTTACAATACAGGAATGTAGGAGATCTTCAACCTGCAGAGTACCTCAAAGGTCCATGCAGAAATGATCCCTGGAGAAGATATAGGCAGCTATGAAGGACCTGAGAGAGCAAAAGTCATCTTCCATGACAAACAACCAGGTAAGGATGAAGGGATGTGTCTGAAGCAGTCTCTCTCTTCTTAATCTAGAGAAGATGGACCAAACCAGGCCTGTGTGGAGAGCTGTTCCCGGGTGCCTATGGTTGATATTCCATTTTAACTTGTAAAAGTGTCATAGGAAGCAGGGGCACGCTCCATTTCATGGACCCTTGGATGCAACTGTTAGGACAAAGTGGTTGCCAAGGCAGTGACCTCATTCAGTTCTAGAGGAAGTGACCTACGTCACTTTCTTGTTGATGTACCACTCTGAACTTTGGATCCAGGGAGACAGGCACCCTGAGGCAGGCCCAGTCCCAGTCCCAGTGGTCTCACATGTTTGGATTAACCTAGGACAGAGTCAGTCTTTCTTGGCAAATACTGAATTGAAGAGGGACAAATGCCAGGAAAGCTCTGAAGAGGGGCTTTTTTTTTTTTGATAAAGCAGGCAGTGGCTCACCGCTGGCTCCTGACAACATCACAGTGTTGGCCAAGGAGACCAGATCTGACATACAACAGCCCATTTCAGGGGAACATAGTATGGCCCACCAGTCAGAGGATGCTCTGGATAGTCACAGACCTACTTGGGGAAAGAAGGTGCCTTTGTGGGTGTGTTTGTGTGTTAGTGATTTTGTCTCATGTTTTAAGAATATGTAGGAAAGTCGGTTTGTTTAATTTGGAGTGGCCTGTTTCTAGTAAGTCCTTTGAGAAGGTGAGTGTTTGTGTGTATCCCACTGTGTCCGTGGTTGTAGACAATAGAAAAGAGAATGCATCAAAGGATGTGTCCTGTCTAGTAGAAATCTTTGCAGCATTCATCTTGTCCAATTTATCAATGGGCTGCAGCTTACCTTATAGATGGGCAACACCTACTACCTTTCTACATTCCTGATTTCTTCCTGAATTCTGGCCACTCTCCCATAGGCTCATGGTTTTGTGTTCAAGATATGTATCTCCTCCACAATCTGGGACATGGCCATGTACTGGATAGCTGAAGGGAATGGTGAGTATCTCAGAAAACTCAGATATCAGTGTGACCAGGAAAGTCTCAGTGGAGAAACTCTGCTTTGGGAATTTGCTTTCCTATTGTTCTGTTGCCCTGAATGTAAGGAAGGTCTTTGCCTAAGGCCACACCTTTCGAAAGCCTGAAAAAATCAGTTTTCAAATGGAAACAAATGGGCACCACCTGAGGATCTTTGCTTAATTGCTTTGCAAAGGGATATGTCTGAATCCGCCTCTTAGTGCAGTGTGAGTCCATGGCTCAGATTCTCAGCACCTGATGGATCTAAAGAAAGATCCCATGTGTGCATCCAATTCCAAAATGGCCAAAAAAGCAATCATTGTTGATGAAGTCTCTTGCTTTCCTCTGTAAGGTTCCTGATCTCCATCAAGTCAGAAGAGGGATCCTTTGGGTCAACTGAGTTCTTCAAGCCCTGCAGAGGCTAGCCCATAGGTGCTTGGGTTTTCTCATGACTCCAAATCACATAAAGAAACTATACCTGACAGTCAGTATGCCTCAAATTGGAGAAGCGGAACAGTATTAATGGCAGGCATCTTTGATCAGCCCTGGTTCACAGGAACGGTGTCCAGAAACACTGACTTTAGACAAATGAAGGGCAAGGGAGCTTATTTTGACATTGTCTTGTGCTGTGAGCCTCATGGAAACTTCCAGCCAAGGTTATGATTAGTGTCTATATGAAAGAAGATGAGGGGCATGTGTGAGTGTTTTGGTTTTAATTCTGGTCATTTGTGTGGCGGTTGGAAGAGATGACTGGGTCACCAGGGATTGAACTCTGGTGTGTTTCCCCTTAGAGACTGAGTTCTGAAACTGACCTCAGAGAAGTATTGCCATGAATTGTGTTGGGATTTTAGGAGGCCACGCATGAGAGTCGCCCTTGGAACCTGAGATCTAGGACCAGGGTGGCTTTCCACAAAGAACTGGGAATCTCAGCCTGGATATCACATGATTTTATTCTGAAAGACTTTGAAGCCATAGTAGAGAGTCAAAACACATAGGACCTCACATTGTAGACCTCAATGGTCCTGGCTTCAAGTGACCTTTTGTCCACTTTTTGGAAAGCCTTGCCTGTGAGAGTTCTCCAGAATTTTCTTTGAATTGAGCTTTCTCAACATTCAATGGTTTCTGAATAACTGAAATTCACAGTGCATCCAATGTCATCCTTGAAAAATGGCTAGATAAATACCATGAAATTTTTGAAATTCCCATGACCCGGTGGCACTCAAGAAACATTGGATCTCCTATTGCTTATCATGAGTGTACCAGAGAGTGCCTTGATTGACAGGGTTTTCTGAAAATTGTTTAGAACAGACACGACAGTAATTTGTAGCCTGCTGAGTAGTGGGCGTAGAGCAGTGGTGGGCAGGTGTGTGATAAAGTATCATGGTGGGTCCATGTGGATCTGCCATTTACTTCCAAATGGCTTGTGACTGACATAGTGCAGACTTCAGACCCTTATATGTAATGGCATCTTGTTATATGGCGAGGTTTCAGGGCAATGTTCAGAATCAGGTTGCTATGAACAAGGGGGCAATCTTTGAGAGATAGAAACCTGGTTTGTGCATTTTCTTGCAGACCATAACCCACCACACGTGACAGAACTCTCTCCAGCACTGTTTCCCAGTTGAACTCCTTGTATTTCATGAAGCATGTACCAAACTCCAAGTGCAGCAGCAAGAAACACCACGAAAATTGGAGGATGACCAAATGGTTTCAAAGTCCACACGGGGAGAAAATAAACCCCCAGGGGCCACAGTTTATCTACAAAGAGAGAATTCAGCACTGCTGCCTCGTGTTCATTGGAAAATAAGAAACTTTGTCCTCCAGGTCACATAGATGCAGACCCAGCTTTGAGCGTATCACTACAAAGGAAGCTTAACTCCTGACAAAAACCTATATATCAGTGCCCAACCTCTGTGTCAGTTTCTCAAAAAGATTTAGGCATGCAGAGCTCCATGCTTGTGGAGTGTGTACCCTGTCCTTACTTTTGAAAACTCCTATACCACCTCCAAGTTTGTGCACTCCTGAGCATTTTCCATTACAGAAATGTAATCACAGATTTTGCAACTTTTCTTCTCTAATTGTGTCTTACTTGGGGCGAAGATAATTTCAAGGCATTGTTCTGGATGAGAGTCGGAAGATTTGTTTTAGTACATATTTGCATACACATTGGATTAATTTTCCTATTTTTCCATTCGCAATTCTGAATCCCTAACACTAACCCATATTCTAATAGACTCCGACTACTAATCCTAATATTATGGAGAAAAATAACCCAAACACTACGTAAATACATGCAGTTCAGGGTTGGACTTGCCTTTTGCATGATAAAGGGTAGGTATTATGAATCTAGTCAATTTTTAATTGAAATAGTTCTCCATGTGTTTTTAAAGTTAACAAATATGTGAATTACTGTCTCTCATTTTCTGGAGCCTATTCAGCACATGTATTTTTATATGCACAAATAGAATCCTACATGGTATCAAACGTACATTCTTTTGAGTTACATGACTTGGCAGATACAAATTGTGAGAAGTGATCACTCGTCCTAAACGCTGTTAGAACTGAAAATTCAACCTATGGGTGAGCTTCCCAGTGGAACAACATTATACATAAACCCATGTTCAGTAAAATGAATGTTTTTGCATCTTTATGATATATATTTCATGATGAATTTCGATTGGCATATATATTGCTACTTTTTAATTTCTGTGTTTGTGTGTGTGTGTGTGTCCATATATGTGTGTATATATATATATATATATATATACTGTCCAGATTTTTAAAAATATGAAAAATATGTGTCTTATATACACTCCCTAAATTCATTCATGTTCATGGATGTGGATTAATAATCAACTTTTCACAAGATTATTCTTAGAAATACTCATACACATGAAATACATAGTTGTTTCCTAGTACTGAGAACTAACTTCAGTGAAAGGTGCATACAAATTCTAATATGTCTGCATTAACTGACCCAGTTTAACATCAATGCATGTTGGTTCCTATGGGACATGATGTGTATTTTGACGTTAATTTTTATTCCACACTGGTACATTACTATTTCTTCAGTTTATGCACATCATAGGATATATATTTCATTCACTAGTTAGCAAATTTATAGGCATTTGTTTCACTTTTAGTCACTTCCTGCTCCAGAACACATGTATTTCTCTATGTTTCTTGACTGGTCTATTCATGAGACTTTTTTTTCCAAATATATTGTTTTCGATTTCCATAATCAATTTTGAAGAAAAACTCACACACCCTTCATGATTAACCATAACCATAAGATAATCATTAGATATATAACTGGTTGGAATTAATGATTGTATATCAATATAACATTTCTTATATACTTTCAGATATCCATTCAATCCATTATTTAAAGTGGATCCAGTTATATTATTTATTCACAGTATGGTCTATTCATGCATTATGTCTATATTAATAGAAGCAGGGTACACCTATTTCTACCCCCATACTAATTTATAAATCTTCAAAATATTGCTCTCAGAAATGGTGGAAGAAGTACTCATGTCACCTGATCTACATACACATTTTATCACAGAAATATTCCGGACACAAAAAGCAAAGATCACACTTACAATTGTACCAAAGCCTAAATGGAAAGATAGCATGCATTACTAAAAACATCCATGTGCAGGTTGCCTAATGCTCTCAAATATCAATCCTATTGGTGACTACATATTTGTTTCTTCCTAAGATTATATATTCAACTTCAAACCTGTTGAAAATGTCTAACCCTATCACACACTTTATACTTTGCTTGATTTCCTAATGTCTCTATTGATATCTGCTTTCCTACATGTTTTCCCCAGTTCATCATTGTGACTGACTCTTCACATGTGCTGACATTTACATACACTCTCTACCCGAAACCCTATTGCTGAAGAACTTTTGGTCCAAATCCTATACTCACTCTTCTTTCTAAACCTACCAACTTCCTTCCTAATCCTACCGAATATCGGTTTTTGACTGGATGTTCTCTTCAGCATTCAATCATCCAAGGTACAAGGTCCGATGTATATTGATTTATCTGAGACATCTGTGCAGCACATTACTCAAAGTTAGGTATCCCACTCAAGTCCCCAATGCCCTTCTGGGCTTCAAATCTTACCTAGATTTCTGCTTTCATACTTATATTTCACATGTATACTCTTGTAAATATCACAGGTTGCCAATACCATTATTCATCCTGCCGAATGATTCGTAACCCAAATCGAACATGTTATTAACCCTAACCATACACTGTTCCCTCAATATAACTAACTTAAGAGCAGTGACAGAGTGGGTCTTACAATATAGGAATGTAGAAGATCTTCCACCTGCTGAGAACCTCAAAGATCCATGAAGAAATGATCCTTGGAGAATATGTAGGCAGCTATGTAGGACCTGAGAGAGCAATAGTCATCTTCCATGGCAAACAACCTGGTCAGGATGAATTGATGTGTCTGAGTCAGCCTCTCTCTTCTTAATGTAGAGAAGATGGACCAAACCAGGCCTCTGTGGAGAGCTGTTCCAGGGTGCCTATGGTTGATATATCATTCTAACTTCTGAATGTGTCACAGGATGTTGGGGCAGCCTCTATCTCATGGGAACCTTGGAAGCAACTGTTAGGACAAAGTGGTTACCAAGGCAGTGACCATATTCAGTTCCTGAAAGAAGTGACCTCACTTCACTTCCTTGGTGATGGAATTCTCTGAACTTGGGATCCAGGAAGCCAGGCACCAAGAGCCAGTCCCACTCCAGACCCAGTGGGCTAACTTGTTTGCTTTTCCCAAAGACATAGTCAGTCTTTCTTGGTACCTGCTGATATGAGGATGGCCAAATGCCAGCAGAGCTCTGAAGAGGGGCCTTTCCTGAGAAAGCAGGTAGTGGCTCACCGCTGGCTCCTTACAACTTCACAGAGTTGGACAAGGAGACCAGATGTGAAAAAGGACAGGCCATTTTGGGGGAACATAATATGGCCCACCAGTCAGAAGACACTTCGGATAGTCACAGACCTATTTAGGGGAAGAAAGTGCCTTTGCCGTTGTAGGTGTGAGTTTGTGGTTTTTTCTCATGTTCTGAGAATAGGTAGGAAAGGTGGTTTGTTTGGTTTGGAGTGGACTGTTTCTAGTAAGTCGTTTGACATTGTGAGTGTTTCTATGTCTGTGTATCCCACTGTATCCATGGTTGTAGACATTAGAAAACAGAATGCATCAATGGATGTGTTGTCTCTAGTTGAAAGCTTCCGCGATTCATACTGCGCAATTGATGAATGGACTGCAGCTTGCCTTATGGATGGGCAACATCTATTATCTTCTAAAGTTCCACTTTTCTTCGTGAATTCTGGCCACTCTCCAGAATAGACTCATGGTTTTGTTTCCCAGATATGTAACACCACAAGGCTCTGTGACATGGCCATGTTCTGGATAGCTGAAGGGAATGAGAGCATCTCAGAAAACTCAGATATCAGTGTGACCAGTAAAGTCTCAGTGGAGAAACCCTTCTTTGGGCCATTTGCTTAATTCCATTTCTATTACCCTGAATGTCAGAAAGGTCTTTGCCTCAGGCCACCCCTTTGTGTAGCCTGAAGAACACTGTTTTCATATGGAAATGAATGGACACCACCTGTGGCTCTTTGCTTAATTGCTTTGGAATGGGATGTGTCTGAATCAGCCTCTTGTCCTTGTATGAGGTTGTGGCTTAGATTCTCAGCACCTGATGGATTTAAATAAAGATCCCATGTGCTTTCAAAACTAAAATGTCCAAAAGAGCAGTCATTGTGGATGAATATTTTTGCCTTCTTGTTTTAGGTTCCTGAACTCCATCAAGTGAGAATAGGGATCATTTGGGTCAAATGAGTTCTTGAAATCCATGCAGAGGCTACCCCATATGTGCTTGGGTTTTCTCATGACTTCAAATCACATAAAGAATTATACCCTACAGCCAGTAGGCTGAAATTGGAGAAGTGGAACACTTTAACAGCAGGAATATTTGATCACTCCTGATTCACAGGAAGAGTGTCCAGGCCACCATGATTTTAGGCAAATAAGGGGCAAGTGAGCTTATTTTGGACACTACCTTGGACTCATAGAAACCTCCAGCTGGAGGTTATGAGGAGTGTCTACATGGAAGAAGATGATGGGCCTTTGGGAGTGTTTTGATTTTAATTGTGGTAATTTTTGTGGCGGTTGGAAGGGATGACTGGATCTACCTGGGCTTTAACTCTGGTGTGATTCCCCTTAGAGACTGCATTCTGGAATTGACCTCAGAGAAGTATTGCCATGAATTGTGTTGGGATTTTAGGAGGACACACATAAGACTCACTCTTGGAAACTGAGATCTATGCCCAGGGTGGCTTTCCACAGAGGCCTGGGAATCTCAGCCAGGATATCACATGATTTTATTATGAAAGACATGGCAGCCATAGATGAGAGTCAAAACACACATGGACCTTACATTGTAGACGTCAATTGGCCTGGCTTTATGTGACCATTTGGTAATTCTTTGAGAAGCCTTGACTGTGAGAGTTCTCTAGAGCTTTCATTGAAATGAACTTTCTCAACGCTTAATGGTTCCTGAATGAATTGAGACGCACAGTGCCTCTAACTTCATTTTTGAAAAATTGCTAAATAAATACCATGAAATTTTTGAAATTCCCATGACCAGGTGGAACTGCAGAAAATTTGTTGTCCTGTTGCTTATCATGTGTATACCAGACAGTGCCTTTTTTGACTGGGTTTCATGAAAATGATGTAGAACACGAGATGCCAGTAATTTGGAGCCTTCTGAGTAGTGCGCCTAGAACAGTGGTGGGAAGGAGTGTGATAAAACATCATGGAGGGGCTATGTGGATCTGCCATTGGCTTCCAAATGGCTTGTGACTGATATAGTGCAGACATGAGACCCTTATATGTAAAGGCATCCTGTTATATCGAGAGTTTTAAGGGCAATGTTCAGAATAAGGTTGCATTGGTTATTGGGGCAAGCTCTGTGCGATAGAAGCCTGGTTGGTGCATTCTCCTGCAGACCCTGACCCACCACAAGTGACATAACTCCCTCCAGCACTGTATCCCAGATGAACTTCTTATATTTTGTGAAGCAAATACCAAATTCCCAGTGCAGCAGCAAAAAACACCATGAAAAGTGGAGGATGACCAAATGTCTTCACAGTCCCCACTGGGAGACACTTAGCCTCCAGTGGCCACAGTTTACCTACAAAGAGAGAATTGAGCACTGCTGCCTCATGTTCATTGGAATATAAGAAACCATCTCTTCCCGGTAACATAGATGCAGACCCAGCTTTGATGGTCTCACTACAAAGGAAGCTAAAGCTCATGACAGCAACATATATTTCAGGATCCCAACCTCAGAGGCCATTTCCCAAGAATTCTTAGGCCAGCAGAGCTCCTTGTTTGTGGAGTGTTTACCCTTTCCTTTACTTTTGGAAACTCCTCTACCACCTCCAAGGTTGTGAACTCCCGAGCATATTCCATTCCATATATGAATTCCTAGATTTTTACACTTTTCTACACTAATTGTGTCTTACTTGGGGCAAAGGTATTGTCAAGGCATTGCTCTGGATGTGAGTGGGAAGATTTTTGTGTAGCACATATTTACATACACATTGGATTCATTTTCCAATTTTCCATTTGAAATACTTAACCCCTGACACTAACCCGTACCCTACTAGTCTCTGACTAATAATCCTAAAATGATGGTGAAAAATAACCCAAAAAGAATAGAAATACAAGCAGTTCAGAGGAGGCATGGTGTATAGTTGGAATTGCCTTTTGCATTATATAATGTAGGAGTTTTAAATCTAGTCAATTTTTTTGTTGAAATAGTTCTACATGTGTTTTTAAAATTAACAAATATGTGAATCCCTGTCTCCCTTTCTCTGTAGCCTATTCAGCACATGTATTTTTATATGCACATATAGAATCCTACCTGATATCACTTGTACACACATGTGAGGTGGCTGAATTGGCAGATGCAAATTGTGAGAAGAGATCACTCCTCCTAAACACTGTTGGAACTGAAAATTCAACCTACGGGTGAGCTTCCTAGTTGAATAACATTATACATAAATCCATGTTCAGTAAAATGAATATTTTTCGATCTTTGGATTATATATATTTCATGATGAATTTCGATTGGCATATATATTGCTACTTTTTTTTCTTTTATTGGTTGCTCAAAACATTACAAAGCTCTTGACATATCATATTTCATACATTAAATTCAAGTGGGTTTTGAACTCCAATTTTACTCCAAATACAGAATGCAGAATCACATCAGTTACACATCCATATTTTTACATAATGTCTTATTAGTTACTGTTGTATTCTGCTACCTTTCCTATGCTCTACTATCCCCCCTCCCCTCTCTTCCCATCTTCTCTCTCTACCCTACCTACTGTCATTCATTTCTCTTATTGTTTATTTTCCCATTACACTCACAACCTCTTATATGTAATTTTTTTGTAACAATAAGGGTCTCCCTCCATTACCATGCAATTTCTCTTTTCTCTCCCTTTCCCTGCCACCTCATGTCTCTGCTTAATGTTAATCTTTTCTTCATGCTCTTCCTCTCTGCTCTGTTCTTAGTTGCTCTCATTATATCAAATAAGTCATTTGGTATTTGTTTTTTTGGGATTGGCTAGCTTCACTAAGCATTATCTGCTCTAGTGCCATGCATTTCCCTGCAAATTCCATGATTTTGTCATTTTTTAGTGCTGTGTAATCCTCCATAGTATATAAAAAAAAACATTTTTTTTTTATCCATTCATCTATTGAAGGGAATCTGGGTTGGTTCCACAGTGTAGCAATTGTGAATTGTGCTGCTATGAACATCGATGTGGCAGTATCCCTGTAGTACGCTCTTTTAAAGTCTTCAGGGAATAGTCCGAGAAGGGCAATAGCTGGTTCAAATGGTGCTTCCATTCCCGGCTTTCCCAGGAATCTCCATACTGCTTTCCAAATTGGCTGCACCAGTTTCAGTCCCATCAGCAATGTACAAGAGTACCCTTTTCCCCACATCATCGCCAGCACTTGTTGTTGTTTGACTTCATAATGGCTACCAATCTCACTGGATTGAGATAGTATTTTAGGGTGGTTTTGATTTGCATTTCTCTGACTGCAAGAAATGGAGAGCATTTTTTCATGTACTTATTGATTGATTCTATGTCCTCCTCTGAGAAGTGTCTGTTCAGGTCCTTGGCCCATTGGTTATTTGTTATCTTATTGTCTAATTATTTGAGTTCTTTGTATACTTTGAATACTCTGGATATTAGGGCTGAATCTGAAGGGTGAGGAGTAAAAATTTGTTCCCATGATCTAGGCTCCATATTTACCTCTCTTATTGTTTCTCTTTCTGAGAAAAAAAATTTTCAGTTTAAGTAACTCCCATTTGTTGATTCTTGTTATTAACTCTTGTGCTATGGGTGTCCTATTAAGGAATTTGGAGCCTGACCATTCAATATGTAGATCGGAACCAACTTTTTCTTCTATCAAATGCAGAGTCTCTGATTTGAATCTAGCTCCTTGATCCACTTTGAGTTAACTTTTGTGCATGGCGAGAGAAAGGGATTCAGTTTCATTTTGTTGCATGTGGATTTCCAGTTTTCCCAACACGATTGGTTGAAGATGGTATCCTTCCTCAATTGCATGCTTATAGCTCCTTTATCAAATATAAGATAGTTGTAGCTTTTTGGATTAGTCTCTGTGTCCTCCATTCTGTACCATTGGTCCACCCGCCTGTTTTGGTACCAGTACCATGCTGTTTTTGTTATTATTGCTCTGTAATATAGTTTGAAATCTGGTATCGCTATACCGCCTGATTCACACTTCCTGGTTAGAATTGCTTTTGCTATTCTGGGTCGTTTATTTTTCCATATGAATTTCATGATTGGTTTATTTATTTCTACAAAAAATTCCTTTGGGATTTAGATTGGCATTTCATTAAACCTATGGAGAACTTTTTAGTAATATCGCCATTTTGATGATGTTCATTCTGCCTATCCATGAACAGGGTATATTTTTCCATCTTCTAAGATCTTATTCTACTTCTCTTTTTAGGGTTCTGTAGTTTGCATTGTATAAATCTTTCACCTCTTTTGTTAGGTTGATTCCCAAGTATTTAATTTTTTATGAGGATATTGTGAATGCAATGTTTTTCCTCATTTTCTTTTCAGAAGTTTTGTCGCTGATATACAGAAATGCCTTTGATTTATGCATGTTGATTTCATTTCCTGCCACATTGCTGAATTCATTTATTAGTTCTAGTAGTTTTTTCTGTAGACCCTTTTGGGTCTTCTATGTATAGAATCATGTCATCTTCAAATAGTGATAATTTAATTTTTTTTCCTATTTTTATGCCTTTAATGTCTTTCATCTGTCTAATTGCTCTGGCCAGTTTTTCGAGAACTATATTGAATAGAAGAGGTGATAGAGGACATTCCTGTCTTGTTCCAGATTTTAGAGGGAATGCCTTCATTTTTTCTCCATTCAGAATGATGCTAGCCTGAGGCTTAACATAGATAGCTTTTACAATGTCGAGGTATGTTCCTGTTATCCCTAGTTTTTCTAATGTTTTGAACATAAAGGAATGCTCTACTTTGTCTAATGGTTTTTCTGCATCTATCAAGATGATCTTATGGTTCTTATTTTTAAGTCTAGTGATGTTGTGAATAACATTTATTGATTTCCATATATTGAACCCTCCTTGCATCCCAGGGATGAATCCTAGTTGATCATGGTGCACAATTTTTTTGATGTGCCTTTGTATCCAAACCACCAGAATTTTAATGAAAATTTTTGCATCTAGGTTCATCAGAGATATTGGTCTGTAGTTTTCTTTCATTGAGGTGTCTTTGTCTGGTTTCAGAATCAGGGTGATGTTGGCCTCATAGAATGAACTTGGCAGAGCTCCCTGTTTTTCTATTTCCTGAATAACTTGAAAAGTATTGGTATTAAATCTTCTTTAAAGGTTTTGTAAAACTCCGCTGTATACCCATCCGGTCCTGGGCTTTTCTTGGTTGGTAATCGTTTGATTGCTTCTTCTATTTCATCGATTGATATTGGTCTGTTTAAATTGTGTGTATCCTCCTCACTCCGTCTAGGCAAATCATATGACTTAACAAATGTATCGATGTCTTCACTATTTTCTATTTTATTGGAATATAGGTTTTCAAAATAATTTCTAATTGTCTTTCGTATTTATGTAGCTTCTGTTGTGATATTGCCTTTTTCATCCCGTATGTTAGTAATTTGAGTTCTCTCTCTTCTTCTCCTCGTTAGCATGGCTAAGGGTCTGTCCATCTTATTTATTTTTTCGAAGAACCAACTTTTAGTTTTGTTAATTTTTTAATAGTTTCTTTTGTTTCAATTTCGTGATTTACGCTCTGATTTTAATTATTTCTTGCCTTCTGCTACATTTGCTGTTGTTTTGCTCTTCCTTTTCTAGGGCTTTGAGATGAAGTGAGAGCTCATTTATTTGTTGTTTTTGTTTTTTTTTTCTTTTTTTGAGGAATGACCTCCAGGCGATGAATTTGCCTCTTGAATCTTGTTTCATTGTGTCCCATTGAATCTGATATGTTGTGTCTGTATTTTCATTTATCTCTAAGAATTTTTTGATTTCCTCTTTTATGTCTTCTGTAACCCATTGATCATTCAGTAATATATTGTTCATTTTCCATGTGATGTAGGATTTTTCCTTCCTTCTTTTACCATTGGTTTCCAGTTTCATTCCATTGTGATCAGAAAAAAATTCATGGTATTATCTCCACCCCTTTATATTTACTGAGTGTTGCCCTACGGCATAATATATGGTCTATTTTTGAGAAGGATCCATGTGCTGGTGAGAAAAAAGTATATCCACTTGATGATGGTTGATATATTCTATATATGTCAGTTAAGTCTAGGGTATTGATTGTGATATTGAATTCTATATTTTTTTTATTCAACTTTTGTTTGGAGGATCTGTCCAATGGTGAGAGAGGTGAGTTGAAGTCTCCCATAATTATTGTGTTGTGGTCTATTTGATTCTTGAAATTGAGGAGAATTTGTTTTATAAATGTCGCAGCACCATTATTTTCTGCGTAAATATTGATAATTGTTATGTCTTGTTGGTGAATGGTTTCTTTTAACAGTATACAATGTCCTTCCTTATCCCTTTTGATTAAATTAGTCTTGAAGTCGATTTTATTCCGTATGAGGATGGCCACCCCTGCTTGCTTACAAGGACCGTGTGCATGGTATAAATTTTCCCAACCTTTCACCTTCAGCCTGTGTATGTCTTTTCCATTCAGATGTGTCTCCTGGAAGCAACATATTGTTGGATTTGTTTTTTTTTAATCCACGTTACAAGCCTATGTCACTTTATTGGAGAGTTTAAGCCATTAACGATTAGAGTTACTATTGATATATGGTTTGTATTGCCACCCGTCTCTGATTATTTATCTTTTTTTTAAAATTTAGTTTGTTTATCCATGATTAGCTTTTCCCCCTCCCTCTGTCATTACTGAGGCAATTCCCACTGATGGTTTTCGTTGTTGATATTCATTTTTTCCTCGTGTAGTGTTTTCCTAAAGATGCTTTGCAATGCTGGTTTTCTGGCTGCAAATTCTTTTAGCTTTTGTTTATCACAAAATATTTTTATTTAGTTGTCTTACCTGAAACTTAATTTTTCTGAATACAGATTTCTTGGTTGTCATCCATTGTTTTTAAGTGTTTGAAATACGTTGTTCCAGGATCTTCTCACTTTCAGCGTCTGTGATGAAAAATCTGTTGTTAACATTTTTGGTTTACCCCTGATTGTAATCTGCCTCCTTTCTCTTGTAGCTTTTAATATTTTCTCTTTGTTTTGTACATTGGATATCTTCATAACAATGTTTCTTGGCATTGGTCTACTGTGATTTTTTTGTGCTCGGTGTCTTGTAAGCATCTACAATTTTTTTTATCCGTTTCCATTTTTATTTCTGGAAAGTTTTCTGTAATTATTTCATTCAGCAGTTTACTCATTCCCTTGGTTTGAATCTCTGTACCTTACTCTATCCAGATGACTCATAAGTTTTTTTTTTTTTTTTTATGATATCCCATATCTCTTGGATGTTTTTCTCATGACTTTTTACCAGCATTTCTTTGTTGGCTAGACTTTTTTCAAGATGATATATTTTGTCTTCATTATCTGACATTCTGTCTTCTACTCGCTCCACTCTGTTAGTGATACTCTCAATTGAGTTTTTAATTTGGTTTATCATTTCCTTCATTTCTAGAATTATTGTTTGATTTTTTTATAATCTCTATCTCCTAATAAAGATGCTTAATTTCTTTTTATATCTGTTTATGTAATTCATTTTCAATGTGTTCTTTCACTGTTTGGTTTTGATGTCTCGTATCCTCTTTAAGGTTCCATTCCATCTGTCTAAGGTATTCCTTGAGTTCTTTATATGACCATTTTTCTGATGATTCCTTCTGAATATTTAGGCTGTCCATTGTTGTTTGTACTCCTTTTCTTCCTTGTTTTTTTATGCTGCTCATGTTACTTCTTGTTTTGTTTGACTGCTGAGTTACTGCTTACTCTTATAGATTTATTTGATGCTTCGAAGGAAAGATATTAGAAGGGAAGGGAAGAAGTCACTAAAGAGAATGAGAGTAGGCAGGTAGAATTCAAGGAAGGGGGAATAAGAAAATTGAAAAGAAATGAAAAGACAAAAGAAAAATAGAAAATAAATAAAGAAAAAAAATTTAAATAATAATTATAATTAAAAGATGAAAATTAAAATTTAAAATAATATTAATAATAATAATGATAAAATAAAAAAATAAAAACATTAAAAAAAGTTAAAGAACAACAACAACAAAAATGAAAATGAAAGAAATAGAAAAAATATAAATTAAAAAAGTAATAATAATAAATGCAGTCATAGAGTTCAATTAACTTCTCTTTCAGTAGGTGGAGCTGTGTGCACTGGGCCAAGCTTCTCCTCTGAATAAGTGGGAACCAATCACTGTGCAGCAGCTCTTCCTCCCAGACTTGGCGGATCTCCAATCCTGAGTGCCTAGGGCCTTCTCTTGTGCTTCCTCAAGCCATGCCTTGCTCACCTGTGACGCTCACCACAATAGTGGTTACAAGCCAGAACTCTACTCCTGGCAGCCCTGTTTTCATGAATGCCTGGGCACACTCTCCCCGTTTGCCTCCCTCAGACCCTAGTTTTGTAGAGGTTGGGGCTGAGGACCCCCAGCGAATTTTCTTGCCCTCTGGGAGCCATGCCCCCGGTACGTGGTGTAAGAGACCTCAATTGTCAGCTCTTGTGGGATCAGGAGGCGGGAATTCCACGCGCTAGTCCCGAGCCAATCCTGATTCCCTAGGTCTGGCTATCGTGCTCACGGGAGAGCTGGGAGAGGCCCTTAAGGCTGAGCTGGGAGGGGCCCTTAAGGTTTCCCCGCTGTGTTGAGAGAGATGGCTAGGGGATTACACACCTGTCACGCTGGTTTTAATGAAGTTATCTCCTCTGCCCGTGACGTCATTTCTATGCTATGGTGGTATCCCTTGAAAATGGTGACCGTTTGTTCCCTTTGCAAGGTAACCAACGCAACGGGTGGGTCCTGACTGTCTCTCCCAAGCGCCATTTCAATCCTGTGGCCACTGCTTTTGAAGGCTTGGTTGGCTTTTACCTCTGAAAGTTCAGAAGGGCCGAACAGTTATTTCAGTGGGATCTCAGTGCTGAGTCATGAGAACCAGGCAAACCGGAGGTTGAATGCAGCCCATCCAGGCTCGGTGTGTGTTCTGAGGGGCCCAGAATGTTCGCCCCAGATCCACATCAGGTCAACATTGCCTACTGATTCTGAGCAAACAGCATTTAGACAGTTTACGACTCCCTATCCCCGCTCAGCTGAAGAGGTCAGAGACTTGATTTTTCCATGCCTGCCTTCATGATGGATCTCCTGTATTGCTAATTTTTATATCTGTGCATGTGAGTGTGTATGTATGAGAGTGTATATATATATATATATATATATATATATATATATATATATACACTCTCCAGATTTTTTAAAATATGAAATATATGTGTCTTATTATACACTCCCTAAATTCATTCATATTCATATATGTGTATTTATAATCAACTTTCCACAAGATTATTCTCAGAAATAATCATCCACCTGAAATACATATTTGTTTTCTAGTACTGAAAACTAAATTCAGTGAAAGGTGCAAACAAAACCTAATATTTCTACAGTTACTGAGCTAGTTTAACATCAATGCAAGTATATTCTTAGGGGACATGATGTGTATTTTGACTTTCATTTTTATTCAACACTGGTACATTACTACTCCTTCAGTTAATGCACATCATAGGATATATATTTCGTTCACAAGTTAGAAAATTTATAGGCATTTGTTTCACGATCAATCACTTCCTGATTCAGAACACATGATTCTTCTATGTTTCTTGACTGGTCTTTTCATGAGACTTCTTTCCAAACACATTATTTTCGTTTAACATCATCACTTATAAAGCAAAACTCAAACACCCTTCATGATAAACCATAATCCTAATATTACCATTAGATATATAACTGGTTGGAATGAATGATTATATATCAATATAAGATTTCTTATATATTTTCAGATTTCAATTCAATCCATTATTTAAAGTGGAACCAGTTACATTATTTATTCATATTATCATCTATTCATGCATTATCTCTATATTCATAGACACAGGGTACACCTCTTTGTACCCCTAATACTAATGTATATGTCTTCAAAATATTGCTCCCAGACATAGTGAAAGAAATACTCATGTTACCTGATCTACATATACATTTTACCACAGTAATATTCTGAACAAAAAAAAATGTAAAGGTCACACTTATGATTGTACCAAAGCCTAAAAGGAAAGTGAACATGGATAACTAATAACATCCGTGTCCAGGTTGCCTAATGCTCTCAAATGTAAATCCCATTGGTGACAACATATTTGTTTTTACCTATGATTATATATTCAAACTCAACCCTGTTGAAAATGTCTAATCCTATCACTCATTTATACTTTGCCTGATTTCGTTATGTCGCTATTGATACTTGCTTTTCTACATAATTTCCCCAGTTCATTATTGTGAATGACTCTTCACATGTACTGACATTTACATTCACTCTCTAAACGAAACCCTATTGCTAAATAAGCTTTTTATTCCAAATCATATTCTCACTCTTCTTCCTAAACCTACTGACTATCTTTCTAATCCTACCGACTATCACTTTTTGACTGGATGTTCTCTTCTACATTCAATCATCCAAGGTACACGGTCCTATGCCATTGTATATTGATTTAACTGAGACAATTGTACAGAACGTAATTCAACACTATGTATCCCAATCAAGGGCCCAATGCCCTTCTGGGCTTCAAATCTTTCTTAGATTTCCGTTTTCATACATATATTTCACTTATATATTCTTATAAATATCGCAGGTACCCAATCCCTTTATTCATCCTGCAGAATGATACCTAACCCAAATCGAACATATAATTAACCCTAACCATACACTAACTTTACCGAAGAGCAGGGACAGAGTTGGTATTAAAATACAGGAATGTAGGGTATCTTCACCTGCTGAGAACCTCAAATGTTCATTTAGAAATGATCCCTGGTGAAGATGAAGGCAGCTATGAAAGACCTCAGAAAGCAAAAGTCATCTTCCATGGCAATCATCCTGGTCGGGTTGAAGGATTGTGTCTGAATCATTCTCTCTCTTCTTAATGAATACAAGATGGACCAAACCAGTTCTGTGTGGAGAGCTGTTCCGGGGTGCTTATGATTGATATGACATTCTAACTTGTGAAAGTGTTACAGGAAAACTGGGGCAGCCTCCACCTCATGGGACTTTTGGAAGCAACTGTTAGGGCAAAGTGGTTGTCAAGGCAGTGACATAATTCAGATCCTGAAGAAAGTGACCTCACCTCACTTCCTTGGTGATAAAACTCTCTGAACTTGGGATCCAGGAAGCCAGGCACTCAGAGACAGTCCCTGTCCCAGTCCCAGTGGTCTCACATGTTTGGATTTACCAAGGACAGAGTCAGTCTTTCTTGGAACCTACAGATGTGAGGATGACGAAATGCCAGGAAACCTTTGAAGAGGGGCTTTTCCTGAGAAAGCAGGTACTGTCTCACCACTGGCTCTTGACAACTTCACAGAGTTGGCCATGCAGACCAGAACTGAGACAGGAGAGGTCATTTTGGGGAAACATAGTATGGCCCACCAGTCAGAGGACACTCCGGAGAGTCACAGACCTACTTGGGGGAAGGAGGTGCCTTTTTGGGTGTGGGTGTGATTTTGTGGTTTTGGCTCATGTTCTCAGAATAGGTAGGAAAGGCGGTTTGTTGGGTTTAGAGTGGACTATTTTTAGTAAGTCCTTTGACAATGCGAGTGTCTGTGTATCCCACTGTGTTCATGATTGTAGACATTAGAAGAGAGAATGGATCAATGGATATTTCCTGTCTACTAGAAAGCTTGCCAGCATTCATTGTGCCCAATATATGAGTGGACTCAGCCTTGCCTTATAGATGGGCAACACCTACTAGCTTCATAATTTCCTGTTTTCTCCTTCAATTCTGGCAACATTCCAGAATAGTATCATGGTTTTGTGTCCAAGATATGTACCACCTCCAATATCTGTGACATGGCCATGTACTAGATAGTTGAAGGGAATGGCTAGCATCTCAGAAATCTCAGATATCAGTTGACCAGGAAAGTCTCAGTGGAGAAACCCTGCTTTGGTCCTTTTGCTTACCTATTGTTCTGTTGCCCTGAATGTCAGGAAGATCTTTGCCTCAAGCCACCACTTTGTGAAGCCTGAAGAAAACAGTTTTCAAATGCAAATAAATGGGCATCACCTGTGGATCCATGCTTAATTGCTTTGAAAAGGGATATGTCTGAATCAGTCTCTTGGCCCTGTGTGAGGCTGTGGCTTAGATTCTCAGCACCTGATGGATCTAAAGATAGATCCCATGCATGCATTCAAAACCAAAATGGCAAAAAGATCAGATATTGTTGATTAACTCTCTTGCCTTCCTCTGGTAGGTTCCTGAAATCCATCAAGTGAGAACAGGGATCCTTTGGGTCAAATAAGTTCTTCAAAACCCAGCAGAGGCTATCCCATAGATGCTTGTTTTTTCTCATGACTCCAATTCACTTAAAGAATCTAAACCTCAAAGTCAGTAGTCCTCAAGTTGGAGAAGCCAAACAGTATTAAAGGAAGGCCTATTTGATCACTCCTGGTTTACAGGAAGGGTGTCCACGCCACCCTGACTTTAGGCAAATGAGGGGCAGGAAGCTTATTTTGGACACTGACGTGGGCTGCTCCCCTCATGGAAACCTCCAGCCACAGGTTATGATGAGTGTCTATATGGAAGAAGATTTGGGCCATGTGGGAGTGTTTTGGTTTTAATTGTGGACATTTGAATGGTGGTTGGAAGAGATGACTGAGTCCACCTGGGCTTGCACTCTGGTGTGATTCCCCTTAGAGACTGAGTTCTGGTACTGATCTCAGAGAAGTATTGCCATGAATTATGTTGGGATTTTAGATGGCCATGCATGAGAGTTGCCCTTGGAAAGTGACATCTAGGCCCAAGTTGACTTTCCAAAGATCACAGGAAATCTCATCCAGGATATCACATGATTTTATTCTTAAAGACTTGGCAGCCATTTTTGAGAGTCAAAACACACATGGACCTCACATTGTAGACCTAAATGGGCCTGGCTTAATCTGACATTTTGGCCACTCTTTGGGAAGCCTTGCCTGTGAGAATTCTCCAGAGTTTTCATTGAAATGAGCTTAGTCACCATTTAATGGTTCCTGAATAAATTGAAACCCACAGTGCCTCCAACTTCTTTCTTGAAAATTGGCTAGATAAATACCATAAAAATTTTTGAAATTCCCATGACCGGGTGGCAGAAGAACATTTGGATGTCCTGTTGCTGATCATGAGTATGTAAGACAGTGCCCTGATTGACTTGGTTTTATGAAAATGGTGTAGAACAGAGATGCCAGTAAGTTGGATCCTGCTGAGTAGTTGTCCTAGAGCAGTGGTTGGCAGGTGGGTGATAAAACATCTGTGGTTGGCCATGTGGATCTGCCATTGGCTTGCAAATTGATTGTGACTGACATTTTGCAGCCAGTAGACTCTTATATGTAAAAGCATATTGTTATATGGAGAGGTTTCAGGGCAATGTTCAAAATCAGGTTGCTATGGTCAATGGGGCAAGCAATGTGGGATAGAAGCCTGGTTGGTGCATTCTCCTGTAGAACCCGACCCACCACAATTGACAGAACTCACTTCAGCACTGTGTCCCTGTTGAACTCTTTGTAATTCATGAAGCAAATTCCAAACTCCCAGTGCAGCAGCAAGAAACACCATGAATAGTGGAGGATGACCAAATGGATTTACAGTGCACACGGGGAGACACTTAGACCCCAGTGGCCACAAGTTACATACAAATAGAAAATTCAGCACTGCTGCCTCATGTTCATTGGAAAATAAGAAACAATGTCATCCATGTCACATAGATGAAGACCCAGCTTTGATGGTGTCACTCCAAATGAAGCTAATGCTCCTGACAACAGCATATATTTCATTGCCAAACCTTAGAGGCAGTTTCTCCAGATGTCAGGCTGGCAGAACTTCATGTTTGTGGAGTGTTTACCCTGTCCCTTACTTTTGGAACCTCTTCTACCACCTCCAAATTTGTGAACTCCTGAGCATTTTCCATTCCACATATGTATTCACAGATTTTCTAACTCCTCTCCTCTAATTGTGTCTTATGTGGGGCGAAGGTAATGTCAAGGCATTGTTCTGAATGAGAGTGGGAAGTTTTTTGTGTAGCACATATTTGCATACACATTGGATACATTTTCAAATTTTCCATTCGAAATACTGAATCCCTGACACTAACACATACCCTAATAGACTTTGACTTTTAATGCTAATATTATGGAGAAAAATAACCCAAACAGAATAGAAATACAAGAGGTTCACAGGAGGCATGGTGTATAGTTGGACTTGCCTTTCATATGATAAATGGTAGGTGTTATAAATCTAGCAAATTTTAATTGAAATAGTTCTCCATGTGTTTTAAAAGTTAACAAATATGTGAATAACTGTCTCCCTTTCTCTGTAGCCTATTCATCACATGTATTTTTATATGCACATATCGAATTCTACCTGGTATCACTCGTACATTTTGTGAGGTGGCTGGCTTGGCAGATACAAATTGTGAGAAGAGATCACTCCTACTTAATGCTGTTGGAACTGAAAATTCAACATAGGGGTGAGCTTCTTAGTTGAACGACATAAATCCATGTTCATTAAAATGAATATTTTTGGATCTGTGGATGATATATATTTCATGGTGAATTTCGATTGGCATACATAATACTACTTTTTAATGTCTCTGTGTGTATGTATATATATATATATATATATATATATATATATATATATATATATATATATATATATTTTTTTTTTTTTTCACTCTGCAGATTTTTCAAAATATGAAGTATATTTTTCTTATTATACACTCCCTAAATTCATTCATATTCATGTATGTGGATTTATAATCAACTTTTCAAAAGATTATTCTCAGAAATATTCATCCACTTGAAATACTTATTTGTTTCCTAGTACTGAAAACTAACTTCAGGGGATCATATGATGGCTGCGAAGGGAGTGCATCACCCCCATGTACTGCGTCACTGTGAGGGAGAATGACGAGTTAGAATGGCTAAAACCTATCTTGTTAGGAATTTCCAGCATAATTGTGGTTCTCCAAAACCAAGTGTACATATTTCCATCTCAGGAGGATCAGCTACGGGGGCTCAAACGCGAGTGATTTGTCCTCACAGAAGGTCATGCGACTTATTCAGGAAATCGCTCCGTGGCTAGAGTCTGTGGCGCGTGCTGGGAAACGACGAGATAGCAAGGCAAATATACAGCGGTGCAGGTACTGTGGGCTCCTGCCAGGTATGCAATCACTGTGCTCAGTGCTGAATTCTGGGTTTGAGACGGGAAAGCATGCAGTCCAACTCGTTTCTCCACACCCGTCAGACCACAGAGGAACCCAGCGGCCACCATCATGGAGAGGTGACTTCATCATCCCTGTTTTCGACTGATCGCAGCTTATTGAGCTATAGAACAGGTAATTTCAGGATGCCATTCACCTTTGTGTTGCAGACAAATTACTCAGGCTCAGTGCTAAAGAACCCGCAGAAACTGCGTCTTGGAGCCTGCTTCTATTAGAACATACAGCGAGCCCAGAGCGGCCGAATTCCGCCTCCAGGAACTGATCTGGCCCAGGGCTAAAGAACCGGCGGAAACTGCTTCTCGGTCCGGGTCTTGCTGAATATCAGTAAATGTCAACCGAGCCTTCATAGGCAGTGGTAACAGGATTGAGACGGGGCTTGTGAATGCCGGTCAGGACTCACCGATTGCTTTAGTCACCCAGCAAAGGGAACAAAATGCTGCCTTTTGCATGGGATACCAACATGGCAGAGATCTGATGTCATCAGAAAGCAGCAGAGGAGATAACCTCATTGATACCAGCGGTGACAGAAACAGTTGGTCTCCTGGTAAAGAAAGTGAGTCACAAACACCTGGGTCTCTCTCACTTTGTCATCCAGCCAGAGGGGCAGAGCAAAGCCGCTGCCCACGCCCGGAACAGGCCCAGCGACACACCTGCATGGTAGTCACGTCACCCCAATTGGAATAGAGGCAGAGCAGAGCCGCTGCCCTTGCCCAGAACAGGCCCAGCAACCCGCAGGCGTGGTAGTCACATCAACCGAATTGGAGTAGTTGCAGAGCAGAGCCTTCTCCCGCACCTAGTACAATCCCAGTGGCCCACCGGCATGGTAGTCAGGTCACCCCAATATTAGTAGGGGAAGAGCAGAGCCTTCGCCCGCACCCAGAACAGGCCCAGCAACCTGCCGGCATGGTAGTCACGACCCCCCAATTGGAGTAGGGGCAGAGCAGAGCCATCACCCGCGCCCGCAAGGTAGGCACACCTGCACCTGACTGGCAGAAGAGGCCCATCGCCCTGCCGGCACGGCAGACACTTCACCCCATTTGGAATAGGAGCAGAGCAGATCCATTGCCCGTGCCCGCAAGGCAGGCAGACCTGCGACAAACTGGCGGAACAGGCCCAGCAACACACCTGCATGGTAGTCACGTCACCCCAATTGGAATAGGGGCAGAGCAGAGCCGCCGCAAGCACCTACAAGGTAGGCAGACCTGCGACCGATCGGCAGAACACCCCAGGGTTCCACGGGTAATAGCTGCAGCAGATGGAATGTCAGATAAAGAACTCAGGATATACATGCTTCAGATGATCTGGAGTCTCAAGGAAGACATTAGACAGCAAAATCAGACAATGAAAGATCACTTCGCAATGAATTACATAAACAAATCCAAGAAGCAAAAGATCAGCTATACAGAGAGATAGAGGTTGTAAAAAATAACAAACAGAAATCCTAGAAATGCAGAAAGCAATAAAACAACTAAAAAACTCAATTGAGAAGACTACCAGCAGAGTAGAACACTTAGAAGATAGAACATCAGACAATGAAGACAAAGTATTCCAACTTGAAAAGAACATAGACAGATCAGCAAGACTGTTAAGAAACCATGAACAGAATATCCAAGAAATACGGGATAACATAAAGAGACAAAACATAAGAGTCATTTGAATACAGGAAGGTATAGAGGTTAAAACCAAAGCAATGAGGAATGTATTCAATGAAATAATACGAGAAAACTTCCCAGACTTGAAGAATCAGACTGACTCCCAAGTCCTAGAAGCCTACAGGACGCCAAATGTGCAAAAATCATAAGAGATCCACACCTAGACACATTATAATGAAGATGCCCAACGTACACAATAAGGAGAGAATTTTAAATGCTACAAGAGAAAAAAAGCAGATTACATTTAGGGGTAAAACAATCAGGATAACAGCTGATCTTTCAACACAGACTCTGAAAGCTAGAAAATCCTTGAATAACATTTTTCAAACACTGAAAGAAAATGGATTCCAACCAAGAATTGTGTATCCAGTGAAATTAAGCTTCAGGATGGAAGATAAAATTATAACCTTCCATGATAAAAAAAAGTTAAAATAATTTGTAGCTAGAAAACCATCTCTTCAAAACATCCTCGGAAAATATTACAGGAAGAAGAAAGGGAAATAACAATAAAAACCAACAGTGGGATGTAGTACAGTAAAAGTGGGAAATAATCAAAGAAGAAAACAATCCATGTTTAATAACATAAAAAACCAAATAGGGCTAGAAGAACAACCATTATCTCAATAATAACTGTAAATGTTAATGCCTTAAACTCACCAATTAAGAGACAGAGGCTAGTAGAATGGATCACAAAACAAGACCCAATAATATGCTGCCTACAGGAGACGCATTTGATAGGAAAAGACATACATAGACTGAAGGGGAAAGGTTGGGAAAAATCATATCACTTATATGGATTTCGGAAACAAGTAGGAGTGTCCATACTCATATCAAATAAAATAGATTTCAAGCCAAAGTTAATCAAAAGGGATAAAGAGGGACACTATATACTGCTCAAGAGAACCATACAGCAACAAGACATAACCATTATAAATATATATATGCCCCAAAACAATGGTGCAGCTATGTCCATCAAACAAACTTTTCTCAAGATCAAGAGTCTAATAGACCACCATACAATAATCATGGGAGACTTCAACACACCTCTCTCACCACTGGACAGGTCTTCCAAACAAAAGTTGAAATAGAAAACTATAGAACTCAATAACACAATTAATAACCTAGACTTAATTGACATATATAGAATATACTCCACAACATAAAGCAGTTACATTTTTCCTCAGCAGCACATGGATCCCTCTCATAAATAGATCATATATTATGTCACAGGGCAATTCTTAGACAATATAAAGCAGTAGAGATAATACCATGCATCTTATCTGATCATAATGGAATATAAACTAAAAATCAATGATAAAAGAAGGAAGGAAAAATCATGCATCACTTGGAGAATGAACAACAGGTTACTGAATGAACAATGGGTTATAGAAGACATAAAGGAGGAAATTAAAAAATTCTTAGAGATAAATGAAAACACAGGCACAACATATCAGAATCTATGGGACACATTGAAATCCGTTCTAAGAGGAAAATTCATTGCTTGGATTTCATTCCTTAAAAAAAGAAAAAAACAACAGCAAATAAATGATCTCATACTTCATCTCAGAATCCTAGAAAAAGAAGAGGAAAACAACAGCAAAATAAGAAGAAAGTAAGATTTAATTAAAATCAAATCTGAAATTAATGAAATCGAAACAAAAGAAACAATTGAAAAAATTGAGGAAACTAAAAGTTGGTTCTTTGAAAAAATAAATAAAATCGACAGACCCTTAGCCATGCTAATGAAAGAAGAAGAGAGAAAACTCAAATTACTAGCATATGGGATGAAAAAGTCAATATCACATGTTAAGGTCTATAAACAAGTCAGCATGGCACCTGGTATTTTGCCAGAGAAATGTTAGGGTCTATAAACAAGTCTGGATGGCGCCTGGCCAAATGCCATAGGGAGTGGTTTTTGAAGTAACAAAAGCAAGCCATTAAGTGTGGAGATTCCTTATTGGTTGACTGCTGTATCTATTTTATGCTAATTAGATAAGCTTTATAAAATGTATAAATATCGCTCGGATTCTACAATAAACGGCTTCCACTCCTGCTGTATCAATCTACACAAGTTATTTGTCACCCCCTGGCAATCACAGCAGATATTTCTGAAATACAGAAGATAATAAGAAATTAATTTGATTCGTTATACTCCAATATAATAGAAGATAGTGAAGGCATCGAAAAATTTCTTAAGTCATATGATCTGTCCAGATTGAGTCAGGAGGATATAGACAACCTAAACAGACCAATATCAATTGAGGAAATAGAAGAAACCATACAAAGATTACCAACTAAGAAAAGACCAGGACAGTATGGGTATACAGCAGAGTTTTACAAACCCTTAAATATGAACTAATACCAATACTTATCAAGCTATTTCAGGAAATTGAAAAAGAGGGAGATCTTCCAAATTCATTCTACCAGGCCAATATCACCCTAATTTCTACACCAGACATAAACACTTCAAACAAAGAAAACTACAGACCAATATCCCTAAAGAACCTAAATGCAAAAATCCCTAATTAAATTCTGGCGAATTAGATACAAAAACATATTAAAAAAAATTGTGCACCATGATCAAGTAGGATTCATCCGTGGAATGCAAGGCTTGTTCAATATACGAAAATCAATAAATGTTATTCACCACATCAATAGACTTAAAAATAAGAACCATATGATCATCTCGATAGATGCACAAAAAGCATTCGACAAAGTACAGCATCCCTTTATCTTCAAAACTCTAGAAAAACTAGGAATAACAGGAACATACCTCAATATTGTAAAAGCAATCTATGCTAAGCCTCAAGCTAGCATCATTCTGAATCTAGAAAAATTGAAGGCATTCCCTCTAAAATCTGGAACAAGAATGGGATGCCCTCTCTCACCACTTCTGTACAATACAGTTCTCGAAACACTGGCCAGAGCAATTAGACAGACGGAAGAAATTAAAGGCATAAAAATAGGAAAAGAAGAACTTAAATTATTACTATTGCAGAAGACATGATTCTATACCTAGCAGACCCAAAAGGGTCTACAAAGAAACTAATAGAGCTAATAAATGAATTCAGCAAAGTGGCAGGATATAAAATCAACACACATAAATCAAAGGCATTCCTCTATATCAGCGACAAATCCTCTGAAATGGAAATGAGAAAAACCACTCCATTAACAATATCCTAACAAAAAAAAAAAAAGATGGGAATCAACCTAACAAAAGAGGTGAAAGTCTTATACAATGAAAACTACAGAACCCTAAAGAGAGAAATATAAGAAAATCTTAGAAGATGTAAAAATATATCCTGTTCATGGATAGGCAGAACTAACATCATCAAAATGGCGATATTACCAAAATTTCTCTATAGGTTTAATGCAATGCCAATCAAAATCCCAAAGGCATTTCTTGTAGAAATAAAGAAAGCAATCATGAAATACATATGGAAAAATAAAAGTCCCAGAATAGCAAAAACAATGCTAGGCAGGAAGTGTGAATCAGGCGGTAGAGCGATACCAGACTTCAAACTATACTACAGAGCAATAGTAACAACAATAGCATGGTACTGGTACCAATATAGGCCGGTGGACCAATGGTACAGAATAGAGGACACAGAAACCAATCCACAAAACTACAACTATCTTATATTTGATAAAGGGGCTAAAAGCATGCAATGGAGGAAGGATAGCATCTTCAACAAATGGTGTTTGGAAAACTGGAAATCCATATGTAACAAATTGAAACTGAATCCCTTTCTCTTGCCATGCACAAAAGTTAACTCAAAATGGATCAATGAGCTTGATATCAAATCAGAGACACAGTGTCTGATAGAAGAAAAATTTGCTTACGATGTGCATACTGTGGGGTCGGGCTCCAAATTCCTCAATAGGACACCCATAGCACAAGAGTTAATAACTAGAATCAACAAATGGGACATAAACTAAAAAGTTTTTTCGCAGCAAAAGAAGCAATAAGAGAGGTAAATAGGGAGCCTACATCCTGGGAAGAAATCTTTACTCCTCACACTTCAGATAGAGCCCTAATATCCAGAGTATACAAAAAACTCAAAAAATTAGACAATAAGATAAAAAATAACCCAATCAACAAATGGGCTGAGGACCTCAACAGACACTTATCAGATGATGACTTACAATCAATCAACAAGTACATGAAAAAATGCTCACCATCTCCAGCAGTCAGAGAAATGCAAATCAAAACCACCCTAAGATACCATCTCACTCCAGTAAGATTGGCAGACATTATGAAGTCAACAACAACAAGTTCTGGCAAGGATGTGGGGAAAGAGGTACACTTGTACATTGCTGGTGGGACTGCAAATTGGTGCAGCCAATTTGGAAAGCGGTATGGAGATTTCTTGGAAAGCTGGGAATGGAACCACCATTTGACCTAGCTATTCCCCTACTCAGTCTATTCACTAAAGACCTAAAAAGAGCATGCTACAGGGACACTGCTACATCGATGTTCATAGCAGAACAATTCACAACAGGAAGACTGTGAAACCAACTTAGATGCCCTTCAATGAAAGAATGGAGAAAATACTGTGGCATTTATACACAATGGAGTATTACTCTGCATTGAAAAATGAAAAAAATCATAGAATTTGGAGGGAAATGGATGGCATTAGAGCAGATTATGCTAAGTGAAGCTACCCAATCCTTAAAAAACAAATGCCAAATGTCATCTTTGATATACGGAGAGTAACTAAGAACAGAGGAGAGACAAAGAGCATGACAAGATGATTAACATTAAACCGGGATGAGAGGTGGAAAGGAAAGGGAGAGAGAAGGAAAATTGCATGGAATTGGAAGGAGACCCTCAGGGTTATATAAGATTACATACAAGAGAAAGTGAGGGGAAAGGGAAAAATAATACAAGGGGGACAAATTTATTACAGTAGAGGGGGTAGAGAGAGAAGAGGGGAGGGGCAGGGAGGGGAGGGGGGATAGTAGAGGATAGGAAAGGCAGCAGAATTCAATAGACACTAGTATGGCAATATGTGAATCATTAGATGTGTAAATGATGTGATTCTGTAATCTGTACATGGGGTAAAAATGGGAGTTCATAATGCACTTGAATCAAAGTGTGAAATATGATATAACAACAACTATGTAATGTTTTGAACAATTATAAATAAAAATGAAAAAAAAATAAAACTAACTACGGTAAATAATGCATGAAATCCTAATATTTCTACAGTAACTGAACCAGTTTAACATCAATGCAAGTAGATTCCTATGGGACATGATGTGTACTTTGACCTTCATTTTTATTCAACACTGGTACATTACTATTTCATCAGTTTATGCACATCACAGGATATATATTTCATCCACACTTTAGCAAAGTTATAGGCATTTGTTTCACTTTCAATCAATTCCTGCTTTGAACACATGGATTCCTCCATATTTCTTGACTGGTCTTTTCATGAGACTTCCTTCCAAACACATTATTTTCGATTTCCATAAACACTTTTGAAACAAAACTCACACACACTTCATCATAAACAATAACCCTAAGATTACCATTATATTTGTAACTGGTTGGAGTGAATGATTGTATGTCAATATATGATTTCCTATATATTTTAAGATATCAATTCAATCCATTATTTAAAATGAAAAAAGTTATATTATTCATTCACACTAAGGTCTATTCATGCATTATCTCTATATTCGTAGACACAGGGTACACCACTTGGTACCCACAATACTAATTTAGGTGTCCTCAAATATTGCTCCCAGAAATGGTGGAAGAAATACACATATCATATGATCTACATATATATTTGATCGCAATAATTTTCTGGGCACAAAATGCAAAGGTCACACTTATGATTGTACCAAATCCTAAATGGAAAGTGAACATGGCTTACTAAAAACATCCATATCCAGGTTGCCTAATGCTTTCAAATGTCATTCCTATTGGTGACTACATATTTGTTTCTTCCTAAGATTATGTACTCAATCTCAACCCTGTTGAAAATGTCTAATCCTATCACTCACTATATAATTGCCTCATTTCGTAATGTCTCTATTGATATTTTCCTTCCTACATATTTTCCCCAGTTAATCATTGTGACTGACTCTTCACATGTGCTGACATTTACATTCACTCTATAACCGAAACCCTATTGCTACAGAAATTTTTGTCCAAATTTTATTCTCACTCTTTTTTATAAACCTACCGACTATCTTCCTAATCCCACCGACTATCTCAATTTGAGTGGATGTTCTCTTCTAAAATCAAACATCCAAGGTATAAGGTCCTATGCCATTGATTATCAATTTATCTGAGACATCTGTGTAGAACGTAATTAAAAGCTAAGTATCCCAATCAAGGGCCTAATGCCCTTCTGGGCTTCAAATCTTACCAACATTTCTGTTTTCATACTTATATTTCACCTCTATAATCTTATAAATATCGCAGGTTCCCAATACTATTAATCATCCTGCAGGATGATTCGTAATCCAAATCGAACATGTTAATAACCCTAACCATTCACTCTTCCCTCAATCTAACTTTACAGAAGAGCAGCGAGAGAGTTCATCTTACAATACAGGAATGTAGGGGATCTGCCTCCTGCTGAGAACCTCAAAGGTCCATGCAGATTTGATCCCTGGAGAAGATTAGGCAGCTATGAAGGCCCTGAGAGAGCAAAAGTCATCTTCCATCGCAAACAACCTTTCCAGAATGAAGGGTTTTGTCTGAATAAGCCTCTCTTCTTAATGTAGAGAAGATGGACCATACCAGGCATGTGTGGAGAGCTGTTCCTGGGTGCCTATGGTTGATATACCATTCTAACATATGAAAGTGTCACAGGAAGTAAGGGCTGCCTCCATCTCATAGGACTATTGGAAGCTACTGTTAGGACAAAGTGGTTGCCAAGGCAGTGACCTCATTAAATTCCTGAAGGAAGTAATCTCACCTCACTTCCTTGGTGATGAAACTCTCTGAACTTGGGATCCGGGAAGCCAGGCACGCAGAGACAGTCCCATTCCCAGTCCCAGTGGTCTCACTTGTTTGGATTTGACAAGGACAGAGTCAGTCTTTCTTGGTACCTACTGATGTGAGGATGGACAAATGTCAGGAAAGCTCTGAAGAGAGGCCTTTCCTGAGAAAGCAGGTAGTGGCTCACAGCTGGCTAGTGACAACTTCACAGATTGGGCCAATGAGACCATATCTGACACAGGACAGGCGATTTCATCAGAACATAGTATGGCCCACCTGTCAGAGGACACTCCTGATAGTCACAGACCTACTTGGGGGAAGGAGCTGCCTTTGTGTGTGTGGGTGTGGGTTTGAGGTTTTGTCTCATGTTCTGAGAATAGGTAGGAAAGGCGGTTTGTTTGTTTTGGAGTGAACTGTTTCTGGTAAGTCGTTTGACAAGGCCAGTGTCTCTTTGTCTGTGTATCCCACTGTGTCCGTGGTTTTAGACATTAGAAAAGAGAATGAATCATTGTATGTGTCCTGACTAGTAGAAAGCTTCCCAAGATTCATCTTGCCCAATTTATGAATGGACTGTGGCTTGACTTATGGGTGGGCAACTCCTACAATCTTGCTAAGGTCCTGTTTTCTTCCTGAATTCTGGCCAATTTCCAGAATAGTCTCATTGTTTTGTGTCCAAAATATGTACCACCTCCAAGCTCTGAGACTTGGCCATGTACTGGATTGCTGAAAGGAATGGGAGCATCTAAGAAAACTCAGATATGAGTGTGACCAGAAAATTCTAATGGAGAAACCCTGCTTTGGGCCTTTTGCTTACCAATTGTTCTGTTGCCCTGAATGTCAGAACGTCTTTGCCTCAGGCCACACCTTTGTAGAGTCAAAAGAAATAGTTTTCAAATAGAAATGAATGGGCATCACCTGTGGCTCTGTGCTTAATTGCTTTGGAAAGGGATGTGTCTGAATCAGCTTTTTGGCCCTGTGTGAGGCTGTGGCTTAGATTCTTAGCACCTGATGGATCTAAAGAAAGATCCCATGTGTGCATCCAAAACCAAAATGGACAAAAGAGCATTCATTTTGGATGAAGTCTCTCGCATTCCTCTGTAAGGTTCCTGACCTTCATCAAGTGAGAATAGTGATCATTTGGTTTAAATGTGTTCCTCAAAACCCTGCAGAGGATAGCCCATAAATGCTTGATTTTTCTCATGACTCCAAATCACATAAAGACTCTAAACCCCACAGTCAGTAGCCCTCAAATTGGAGAAGCAGTGCCATCTTAATGGCCGGCCAATTTGATCACTCCTGGTTCACTGGAAGGATGTCCAGGCCACCCTGATTTTAGGCAAATGAGGGACAAGGGTGGTTATTTTGGACACTGTCTTGGGCAGCACCCCTCATGGAAACCTCCAGCCAGAGGTTATGATGAGTGGGTACATAGAAAAGATGAGTGACATGTGGGAGTGTTTTGGATTTAATTGTGGATATTTGTGTGGCAGTTGGAAGACATAACTGGGTCTAACTGGCCTTGAATTTTGGTGTGATTCCCCTTAGAGACTGAGTTCAGAAACTGACCTCAGAAAAATATTGCCATGTATTGTGTTGGGATTAAAGAGGCCACGTATGAGAGTCACCCTTGGAAACTGAGATCTAGCCCCAGAGTGGCTTTGCACAGAGCACTGGGAATCTCAGCCAAGGTATCACATGATTTCATTCGAAAGACTTGGCAGCCATATTTGAGAGTCAAAACACACATGGAACTCACATTGTAGACCTCAATGGGCCTGGCTTAATGTGACCTTTTGTCCACTCTTTGAGAAGCCTTGCCTGTGAGGGTTCTTCAGAGCTTTCATTGAAATAATCTTCCTCACCATTTAATGGTTCCTGAAAAAATTGTAACCCACAGTGCTTCCAACTTCATCCTTGTAAAATGTCTAGATAAATACCATGAAATTTTTGAAATTCCCATGACTAGGTTGCACTAGAGAACCTTTGGATGTCCTGCTGCTTATCATGGATGTACCTGACAGTGCCTTGCTTGACTGGGTTTTATGAAAATGGTGTACAACAGAGGTCCCAGTAAGTTTCAGGCTCCTAAGAAGTGGGCCTAAAGTTGTGGTGGGCAGGAGTGTGATAAAACTTCTGTGTTGGAGCAATTTGGATCTTCCATTGGCTTAAAAATGGCTTGTGGCTTACATGGTGCAGCCAGCAGACCCTTATAAGTAAAGGCATCTTGTTATATGGAGAGGATTCAGGGCAATGTTCAGAATTAGGTTGCTATGGACAAGGATGCAATGGGGCAAGCTTTGAGGGATAGAAGATTGGTTGGTGCATTTTCCTGCAGACCCTGACCCACCACACGTGACAGAAATCCCTCCAGCACTGTGTCCCAGTTGAACTCCTTCTATTTTATGAAGCAAATACCAAACTACCAGTGCAGCAGCAAAAACCCCACAAAAAGTGTAGGAGGGCCAAATGGCTTCACAGTTCAACGGGGAGACACTTAGACCCCAGAGGCCACAGTTTACCTAAAAAGAAAAATATCAGCACTGCTGCCTCATGTTCATTGAAACATCAGAAACAATGTCCTCCAGGTCTCATAGATGCAGACCCAGCTTTGATGGTCTCACTACAAAGGAAGCCAAATCTCCTGACAACAACATATATTTAAGTGCCCTATCTCAAGTCAGTTTCTCAAAAAGTTTTTAGGCCAGCAGAGCTCCATGTTTGTGGAGTGTTTACCCTGTCCCTTGCTTTTGGAAACTCCTCTACCACCTCCAAGGTTGTGAACTCCTGAGCATTTTCCATTCCAGATATGTGTTCACTGATTTTCTAACTCTTCTCCTCTAATTGTGTCTTACTTGGGGTGAAGGTAATGTCAAGGCATTGTTCTGGATGAGAGTGGGAGGATATTTGTGCAGCATATATATGCATACAAATTGGATTCATTTTCCAATTTTCATTTTGAAATATTGAATCCCTGACACTAACCCATACCTACTAGACTCAAACAACTCATCCTAATATGATAGAGAAAAATAACCCAAACCTATAGAAATACAAGCAGTTCATTGGAGGCATGTTGTATAGTTGGACTTGCCTTTTGCATTATATAAGGTAAAAGTTATAAATTTAGTCAATTTTTAATCGAAGAAGTTCTCCATAAGTTTTTAAACTTAAAAAATACGAGAATTCTTGTTTCCCTTTCTCTTTAGCCTATTCACACTTGTATATTTATATGCAAATATAGAATCCTACCAGGTATCACACGTACATTTTGAGGTGGCTGACTTGGCATATACAAATTGTGAGAAGAGTTCAAACCTCCTAAACGCTGTTGGAACTGAAAATTCAACCTATAGGGGAGCTTCCTAGTAGAAGAACATTATACATAAATTCATGTTCAGTAAAATAAATATTTTTGCATCTGTGGGTGATATATGTTTACTGATGAATTTCTATTGCCATTTATATTGCTTCTTTTAAATGTCTGTCAGTGTTTTGTGTGTTTGTGTGTGTGTGTGTTTGTGTGTGTGTAATATATCTGTACACTCTGCAGATTTTTCAAAATATGAAATATATGTGTCTAATGTAAACTCTCTAAATTCATTCATGTTCATGTATGTGGATTTATAATCAACTTTTCACAAGATTATAATCAGAAATTTTAATCCACCTGAAATACATATTTATTTCCTAGTACTGAAAACTAACTTCAGTGAATGGTGCAAACAAATCCTAATTATTCTACAGTAACTGACCCAGTCTAACATCAATGCAAGTAGATTCCTATGGGACATGATATGTAATTTGACGTTTATATGTACTCAACACTGGTACATTATTATTTCTTCAGTTTTTGCACATTTTAAGTTATACACTTCATCCACAAGTTCACAAATTTATAGGCATTTGTTTCAACTTTAATCACTTCTTGCTTCAGAACACATGTATTGGCAGGGTTTCTTGACTGGTCTTTTCATGAGACTTCTTTCCAAACACATTATTTTTGATTTCCATAATCACTTTTGAAGCAAAACTCACACACTCTTCAGGATAAACCAAACAATAATATTTCCATTAGATATATAACTGGTTGGAATGAATGATTGTATATCAATATACGATTTCCTGTAATTTTTCAGATATCAATTCAATTCATTATATAAAGTTCAAAAAAGTTATATTATTTATTCACAGTATGGTCTATTCATGCTTTATCTCTATCTTAATAGACACAGGGTACACCTTTTTGTACCCCCAATTCTAATTTTAAATCTTCAATATATTGCTCCCAGAAATGGTGATGGAAATACTCATGTCACCTCATTATCACAGTAATATTCTGGACAAAAAATGGAGAGGTCACACTTATGATTGTACCAAAGCCTAAATGGAAAGTGAACATGGATTACTAAAAACATCCATGTCCAGGTTGTCTAATGCTGTCAATTGTCAATCCTATTGGTGACTACATATTTGTTATTTCCTAATTTATATATTCAAACTCAACCCTGTTGAAAATGTCTAATTCTATCCCTCACTTTATACTTTGCCTGATTTCGTAATGTTTCCATTGATATCTGCTTTTCTACACATTTTCCCCAGTTCATCATAGTGACTGACTCTTCATATGTGCTGATATTTACATTCACTCTATAACCGAAAGTCTATTGCTAAAGAACACTTGGTCCAAATCCTATACTCACTCTTCTTCCTAAACCTACTGACTATCTTCCTAATCCTACTGAATATCCCTTTTCGACTGGATGTTCTCTTCTAAATTCAATCATCCAATGTACAAGGTCCTATGCCATTGTATATCGAATTATCTGAGACATCTTTGCAGAACATAATTCAAAGCTAAGTATCCCAATCAAGGGCAAAACCCTTCTGGGCTTCAAATCATAACTAGGTTTCTCTTTTCATAATTATATTTCACCTCTATATTCTTGTAAATATTGCAGGTTCCCAATACCATTATTAATCACACAGAATCATTCGTAACCCAAATCAAACCTGTTTTTAACCCCAAGTATACACTGTTCCCTCAATCATTTTACAGAAGAGCAGGGACAGAGTGGTTCTTACAATACAGGAAAGTTGGAGACCTTCCTCCTGATGAGAACCTCAAATATCCATGCACAAATGATACCTGGAGAAGTTGTAGGCAGGTATGAAGCACCTAAGAGAGAAAAAGCCATCTTCCATGGCAAACAACCTGGTCAGGATGAAGGGATGTGTCTGAATCTGCCTCTCTATTCTTATTGTAGAGAAGGTGGACCAAACTAGGCCTGAGTGGAGAGCTGTTCCCAGGTGCCAATGGTTGATATACATTCTACCTAATAAAAGTGTCAAAGGAAGTAGGGGCAACCTCCATCTTATGTTACCCTTGGAAGCAACTGTTAGGACAAAGTGGTTGCCAAGGCAGTGACCTCATTCAGTTTCAAAGAATGTGACATCCCTCATTTCCTTGGTGATGGAAATCTCTGAACTTGGTATTCAAGAAGGCAGGCACCCAGAGGCAGTCCCAGTCCCAGTCCCAGTGGGCTCACTTGTTTGGATTTACCAAGGACAGATTCAGTTTTCTTGGTACCTAATGATGTGAGGATGGCCAAATGCCAGGAGAGCTCTGAAGATGGACCTTTCCTGAGAAAACAGGTAGTGGCTAACCACTTTTTCCTGACATCTTCATAGAGTTGGTCAAGGAAACAAGATCTGAGAGAAGACAGGCCATTTCGGGGGAACATAGTATGGCCCACCAGTCAGAGGACACTCCGGATAGTCACAGACCTACTTGGGGGAAGGAGGTGCCTTTGTGGGAGTGGGTGTGGGTTTGTTGTTTTGTCTCATGTTCTGAGAATAGATAGGAAAGGCGGTTTTTTTGGTTTGAAGTTGACAGTTTCTAGTAAGTCATTTGACATGGCGAGTGTTTCTGTTTCTGAGTATCCCACTGTGTCCGTTGTTGTAGACATTAGAAAAGAGAATGCATTAATGGATGTGTCCTGCCTAGTATAAAACTTCCCATAATTCATCCTGCCCAATATATGAATGGACTGCAGCTTGTCTTATCGATGTGCAACACCTGCTATCTATCTAAGTTGTTGTTTTCTTCCTGAATTCTGGCCACTCTCCAGAATAGGCTCATGGATTTGTGTCCAAAATATGTACCACCTCCAAGCTCTGTGACATGGCCATGTACAGGATAGCTGAAGAGAATGGCGAGCATCTCAGAAAACTCAGATATCAGTGTGACCAGGAAAGTCTCAGTGCATAAACCCTGCTTTGGGCCTTTTGCTTACTTATTGTTGTGTTACACTGAAAGTCAGGAAGGTCTTTGCCTCAGGCCACCCCTTTGTGAAGCTTGAAGAAAACAGTTTTCAAATGGAAATGAATGGGCCTCACCTGTGGCTCTTTGCTTAATTGCTTTGGAAAGGGATGTGTCTTTATCAGCCTCTTGGACCTGTGTGTGGCTGTGACTTAGGTTCTCAGCACATGGTGGATCTTAAGAATGATCCCATGTGAGCTTCCAAAACCAAAATAGCATAAAATATCATTCATTGTGGATGAAGTCTCTTGCCTTCCTCTGTTAGGTTCCTGCACTCTATCAAATGAGAATAGGAATTCTTTGGGTCAAATGAGTTCTTCAAAGCCCTGCAGATGTGCTTGTGTTTTCGCATGACTCTAAATCACCTAAAGAATCGATACCTAAAATCAGTATGCCTCAAATTGGAGAAACACAGAAGTATTAAAGGCAGGCTTATTTGTTCACTCCTGGTTCACAGAAACGGTGTGAAGGCTACCCTGACTTTAGGCAAATGAGGGGCAAAGGAGCTGATTTTGGACACTGTCTTGGGCTGCACCCCTCATGGAAACCTCCAGGCAGATTTAAGATGATTGACTATATGGAATAAGGTGAGGGCAATGTGGGAGTGTTTTAGTTTTAATGTTGGTCATTTGTGTGGCATTGGAAAAAATGACTGGTTCCACGTGGGCTTGAACTCGGTGTGATTCCCCTTAAACACTGGGTTTTGGAACTGAACTCAGAGAAGCATTGCTATGAATTTTGTTTGGATTTTAAGAGGCCACGCATGAAAGTCGCTCTTGGAAACTGAGACCTAGGCCCCGGGTAGATTTCCACAGAGGCCTGGGAATCTCAGCAAGGATATCACATGATTTTATTCTTAAAGAAATGGCATCCATAGTTGAGAGTCAAAACACATGCACCTCACATTGTAGACCTCAATGGGCCTGGCCTAATGTGACCTTTTGTCCATTCTTTGGGAAGCCTTGCCTGTGAGATTTCTCCAGAGATTTCATTGAAATGAGCTTCCTCACCATTTAATGTTTGCTGAATGAATTGAAACCCACAGTGCCTCCAACTTCATGCTTGAAAAATGGCTAGATAAATACCATGAAATTTTTGAAATTTCCATGACCAGGTGGCACTGGAGAAACATTTAATGTCCTATTGCTGATCATGAGTATACCAGACAGTGCCTTGATTTACTGAGTTTCATGAAAATGGTGTAGAACAGAGATGCCAGTAATTTGGAGCCTGCTGAGTAGTGGGTCTAGAGCAGTGGTGGGGAGGCGTTTGATAAAACATCCGTGGTAGAACCATGTGCATCTACCATTGGATTCCAAATGGCTTGTAACTGACATGGTGCTGCCAGCAGAGCCTTATATGTAAAGGCATCTTGTTATATGGAGAGTTTTAAGAGGAAAATTAAGAATCAGGTTGATATGGACAAGGGGGCAATGGGGCAAGCTGTGAGAGATAGAAGCCTAGTTGGTGCATTCTCTTGCAGACCCTGACCCACCACAGGTGACAGAACTCCCTCCAGCACTGTGTCCCAGTTTAGCTGCTAGTATTTTGTGAAACAAATACCAAACTCACAGTGCAGCAGCCTAAACACCACAAAAAGTGGAGGAGGACCAAATGGCTTCACAGTCCACACGGGGAGACGGGGAGACACTTAGTCCCCAGTGGCCTCAGTTTACCTATAAAGAGAGGATTCAGCACTGCTTCATCTTGTTCATTGGAAAATAAGAAACCATGTCCTCCAGGTCACATAGATACAGACCCAGCTTTGATGGTCTCACTACAAAGGAAGCCAAATCTCATGTAAACAACATATATTTCAAGTGCGGAAGCTCAGAGGCAGTTTCTCAAACAGTTTTTAGGCCAGGAGAGTTACATGTTTGTGGAGTGTTTACCATGTCCTTTACTTTTGGAAACTCCTAAACCACCTCCAAGGTTGTGAACTCCTGAGCATTTTCCATTCCAGATATGTATTCACTGATTGTGTAACTCTTCTCCTCTAATTGTGTCTTACTTGGGGTGAAGGTAATGTCAAGGCATTGTTTTGGATGAGAGCGGGAGGATATTTGTGCAGCATATATTTACATACACATTGGATTCATTTTCCAATTTTTCATTCGAAGTACTGAATCCCTGACACTAACCCATACCTAGTAGACTCAGACTATTCATCCTAATATAATGGGGAAAATTAACCCAACACAATAGAAATACAAGCACTTCAGAGGAGACATGTTCTATAGTTGGACTTGACATTTGCATTATATAAGGTAGGAGTTATACATCTAGTCAAATTTTAATTGAAATATTCTCCATGTGTTTTTAAACTTAACAAATATGTGAATACATGTTTCCAATTTCTGTAGCCTATTCACACATGTATATTTATATACATATATAGAATCCTACCAGGTATCACACGTACATTTTTGTAAGGTGGATGTCTTGGCAGATACAAATTGTGAGAAGTGTTTACTCCTCCTAAATGCTGTTGGAAATGAAAATTCAACCTATAAGAGAGCGTCCTAGAAGAACAACATTATACATAAACTCATGTTCAGTAACATAAATATTTTTTCATCTGTGGATGATATATATTTACTGATGAATTTGGATTGGCATTTATATTGGTACTTTTTAATGTCTGTGAGTGTTGTGTGTGTGTGTGTGTGTGTGTGTGTGTGTGTGTGTGTGTAAAGATATAGATATAGATATACTCTCCAAAGTTTTCCAAATATGAAATATATGTGTCTAGTATACACTCTCTAAATTCATTCATGTTCATGTATGTGGATTTATAATCAACTTTTCACAAGATTATAATCAGAAATATTCATCCACCTGAAATACATATTTGTTTCCTAGTACTGACTACTAACTTCAGTGAAGGGTGCATACAAATCCTAATTATTCTACAGTATCTGACCCAGTCTAACATCAATGCAAGTAGACTCCTATGGGACATGATATGTAATTTGTCATTCATTTGTATTCGACACTGGTACATTATTGTTTCTTCAGTTTTTGCACATCATAGGATATACATTTCATCCACAAGTTCACAAATTAATAGGCATTTGTTTCAACATTAATCACTTCTTGCTTCAGAACACATGTATTGTCAGGGTTTCTTGACTGGTCTTTTCATGAGACTTCTTTCCAAACAGATTATTTTGAATTTTTATAATCATTTTGAAGCAAAACTCACACACTCTTCATGATAAACCAAAACACTAATATTTCCATTAGATATATAACTGGTTGGAATGAATGATTGTATATCAATATACAATTTCCTTTTATTTTTCAGATATCAGTTCAATTCATTATTTAAAGTTCAAAAAAGTTATATTATTTATTCACAGTATGGTCTATTCGTGGTTTTTCTCTATGTTCATAGAAACAGGGTACACCTATTTGTACCCCCGATTCTATTTTTACATCTTCAATATATTGCTCCCAGAAATGGTGAAAGAAATACTCATGTCACCTCATTATCACAGTAATATTCTGGACAAAAAATGGAAAGGTCACACTTATGATTGTACCAAAGCCTAAATGGAAAGTGAACATGGATTTCTAAAAACATCCATGTCCAGGTTGCCTAAAGCTGTCAATTGTCACTCTTATTGGTGACTACATATTTGTTTTTTCCTAATTTATATATTGAAACTCAACCCTGTTGAAAATGTCTAATTCTATCCCTCACTTTATACTTTGCCTGATTTCGTAATTTTCCATTGATATCTGCTTTTCTACATATTTTCCCCAGTTCAACATAGTGTCTGACTCTTCATATGTGCTGACATTTACATTCACTCTATAACCAAAAGTCTATTTCTAAAGAACATTTGGTCCAAATCCTATACTCACTCGTCTTCCTACACCTACCGACTATCTTCCTAATCCTACTGAATATACCTTTTTGAATGGATGTTCTCTTCTAAATTCAATCATCCAATGTACAAGGTCCTATGCCATTGTATATCAAATTATCTGAGACAACTTTGCAGAACATAATTCAAAGCTAAGTATCCCAATCAAGGCAAAATCCTTCTGGGCTTCAAAGCATAACTAGATTTCTTTTTTCATACTTATATTTCACCTCTATATTCTTGTAAATATTGCAGGTTCCCAATCCCATTATTCATCGCACAGAATCATTCATCACCAAATCAAACCTGTTTTTAACCCCAAGTATACACTGTTCCCTCAATCATTTTACAGAAGAGCAGGGACAGAGGGGTTCTTACAATACAGGAAAGTTGGGGATCTTCCACCAGATGAGAACCTCAAATGTCCATGCACAAATGATACCTGGAGAAGTTGTAGGCAGGTATGAAGCACCTGAGAGAGCAAAAGTCATCTTCCATGGCAAACAACCTGGTCAGGATGAAGGGATGTGTCTGAATCTGCCTCTCTCTTCTTATTGTAGACAAGGTGGAACAATCCAGGCCTGAGTGGAGAGCTGTTCCCGGGTGCCAATGGTTGATATACATTCTACCTTATGAAAGTGTCACAGGAAGTAGGGGAAATCTCCATCTTATGTTACCCTTGGAAGCAACTGTTAGGACAAAGTGGTTGCCAAGGCAGTGACCTCATTCAGTTCCAAAGAATGTGACATACCTCATTTCCTTGGTGATGGAACTCTCTGAACTTGGTATCCAAGAAGGCAGGCACCCAGAGGCAGTCCCAGTCCCAGGCCCAGTGGGCTCACTTGTTTGGATTTACCAAGGACAGAGTCAGTTTTCTTGGTACCTAATGATGTGAGGATGGCCAAATGCCAGGAGAGCTCTGAAGATGGACCTTTCCTGAGAAAACAGGTAGTGGCTAACCACTTTTTCCTGACATCTTCACAGAGTTGGTCAAGGAAACAAGATCTGAGAGAAGACAGGCCATTTCGGGGGAACATAGTATGGCCCACCAGTCAGAGGACACTCCGGATAGACACAGACCTACTTGGGTGAAGGAGGTGCCTTTGTGGGAGTGGGTGTGGGTTTGCTGTTTTGTCTCATGTTCTGAGAATAGATCGAAAAGGCGGTTTGTTTGGTTTGGAGCAGACAGTTTCTAGTAAGTCATTTGACAAGGCGAGTGTTTCTGTTTATGTGTATCCCACTGTGTCCGTTGTTGTAGACATTAGAAAAGAGAATGCATTAATGGATGTGTCCTGTCTAGTATAAATCTTCCCTATAATTCATCCTGCCCAATATATGAATGGACTGCAGGTTGTCTTATCGATGTGCAACACCTGCTATCTTTCTAAGTTGTTGTTTTCTTCCTGAATTCTGGCCACTCTCCAGAATGGGCTCAGGGATTTGTGTCCAAAATATTTACCACCTCCAAGCTCTGTGACATGGCCATGTAAAGGATAGTTGAAGAGAATGGCGAGCATCTCAGAAAACTCAGATATCAGTGTGACCAGGAAAGTCTCAGTGCAGAAACACTGCTTTGGGCTTTTTGCTTACTTATTGTTGTGTTGCACTGAATGTCAGGAAGGTCTTTGCCTCAGGCCACCCCTTTGTGAAGCCTGAAGAAAACAGTATTCAAATGGAAATGAATGGGCTCACCTGTGGTTCTTTGCTTAGTTGCTTTGGAAAGGGATGTGTCTTTATCAGCCTCTTGGTCCTGTGTGTGGCTGTGACTTAGATTCTCAGCACCTGATGGATCTTAAGAATGATCCCATTTTAGCTTCCAAAACCAAAATGGCAAAAAATATCATTCATTGTGGATGAAGACTCTTGCCTTCCTCTGTTAGGTTCCTGCACTCCAACAAATATGAATAGGGATTCTGTGAGTCAAATGAGTTCTTCAAAGCCCTGCAGAGGTGCTTGTGTTTTCGCATGACTCTAAATCACCTAAAGAATCGATACCTAAAATCAGTAGCCCTCAAATTGGAGAAACATAGAAGTATTAACGGCAGGCTTATTTGTTCACTCCTGGTTCACAGCAACGGTGTCCAGGCTACCCTGACTTTAGGCAAATGAGGGGCAAACGAGCTGATTTTGGACACTGTCTTGGGCTGCACCCCTGATGGAAACCTCCAGACAGAGTTTAAGATGATTGACTATATGGAATAAGGTGAGGGCCATGTGGGAGTGTTTTGGTTTTAATGTTGGTCATTTGTGTGGCATTGGAAAAATGACTGGTTCCACGTGGGCTTGAACTCTGGTGTGATTCCTCTTAAACACTGGGTTTTGGAACTGAACTCAGAGAAGCATTGCTATGAATTTTGTTGGGATTTTAAGAGGCCACGCATGAAAGTCGCTCTTGGAAACTGAGACCTAGGCCCAGGGTAGATTTCCACAGAGGCCTGGGAATCTCAGCAAGGATATCACATGATTTTATTCTTAAAGAAATGGCATCCATAGTTGAGAGTCAAAACACACATGCACCTCACATTGTAGACCTCAATGGGCCTGGCCTAATGTGACCTTTTGTCCATTCTTTGGGAAGCCTTGCCTGTGAGATTTCTCCAGAGATTTCATTGAAATGAGCTTCCTCACCATTTAATGTTTGCTGAATGAATTGAAACCCACAGTGCCTCCAACTTCATGCTTGAAAAATGGCTAGATAAATACCATGAAATTTTTGAAATTTCTATGACCAGGTGGCACTGGAGAAACATTGGATGTCCTATTGCTGATCATGAGTATACCAGACAGTGCCTTGATTTACTGAGTTTCATGAAAATGGTGTAGAGCAGAGATGCCAGTAAGTTGGAGCCTGCTGAGTAGTGGGTCTAGAGCAGTGCTGGGGAGGTGTTTGATAAAACATCCGTGGTAGGGCCATGTGGATCTACCATTTTATTCCAAATGGCTTGTAACTGAAATGGTGCTGCCAGCAGACCCTTATATGTAAAGGCATCTTGTTATATGGAGAGTTTTAAGAGGAAAATTAAGAATCAGGTTGATATGGACAAGGGGGCAATGGGGCAAGCTGTGAGAGATAGAAGCCTAGTTGGTGCATTCTCTTGCAGACCCTGACCAACCACAGGTGACAGAACTCCCTCCAGCACTGTGTCCCAGTTTAGCTGCTAGTATTTCGTGAAACAAATACCAAACTCACAGTGCAGCAGCCTAAACACCACAAAAAGTGGAGGAGGACCAAATGGCTTCACAGTCCACACGGGGAGACGGGGAGACACTTAGTCCCCAGTGGCCTCAATTTACCTAAAACGAGAGGATTCAGCACTGCTTCATCTTGTTCATTGGAAAATAAGAAACCATGTCCTCCAGGTCACATAGATGCAGACCTAACTTTGATTTTCTCACTACAAAGGAAGCCAAATCTCATGAAAACAACATATATTTCAAGTGCGGAAGCTCAGAGGCAGTTTCTCAAAAAGTTTTTAGGCCAGCAGAGCTCCATGTTTGTGGAGTGTTTACCCTGTCCCTTACTTTTGGAAACTTCTCTACCACCTCCAAGGTTGTGAACTCCTGAGCATTTTCCATTCCAGATATGTATTCACTGATTTTGTAACTCTTCTCCTCTAATTGTGTCTTACTTGGGGTGAAGGTAATGTCAAGGCATTGTTCTGGATGAGAGCGCGAGGATATTTGTGCAGCATATATTTACATACACATTGGATTCATTTTCCAATTTTCCATTTGAATTACTGAATCCTGGACACTAAAACTTACCTAGTAGACTCAGACTATTCATCCTAATATAATGGGGATAATTAACCCAACACAATAGAAATACAAGAACTTCAGAGGAGACATGTTGTATAGTTGGACTTGACATTTGCATTATATAAGGTAGGAGTTATAAATCTCGTCAAATTTTAATTGAAATATTCTCCATCTCTTTTTAAACTTAACAAATATTTGAATTCTTGTTTCCTTTTTCTGTAGCCTATTCACACATGTATATTTATATGCATATATAGAATCCTACCAGGTATCACACATACATTTTTGTGAGGTGGCTGTCTTGGCAGATACAAATTGTGAGAAGAGTTCACTCCTCCTAAATGCTGTTGGAAATGAAAATTCAACCTATAGGAGAACGTCCTAGTAGAACAAAATTATGCATAAGCTCATGTTCAGTAAAATAAATATTTTTGCATCTGTGGATGATATATATTTACTGATGAATTTCGATTGGCATTTATATTGGTACTTTTTAATGTCTGTGAATGTTGTGTGTGTGTGTGTCTCTGTGTGTGTGTGTGTGTGTCTGTGTGTGTGTGTGTGTGTCTGTGTGTGTGTATAGACATAGGTATATATATACTCTCCAAATTTTTCAAAATATGAAAAAATGTGTCTAATATATACTCTCTAAATTCATTCATGTACATGTATGTGGATTTATAATCAACTTTTCACAAGATTATAATCAGAAATATTCATCCACCTGAAATACATATTTGTTTTATAGCACTGAAACCTAACTAGAGTGAATGGTGCATACAAATCCTAATTACTCTACAGTAACTGACCCAGTCTAACATCAATGCAAGAAGACTCCTATGGGACATAATATGTAATTTGTCATTCATTTGTATTCGACACTGGTACATTATTGTTTCTTCAGTTTTTCACATCATAGGATATACATTGCATCCACAAGTTCACAAATTAATAGGCATTTGTTTCAACTTTAATCACTTCTTGCTTCAGAACACATGTATTGTCAGGGTTTCTTGACTGGTCTTTTCAGCAGACTTCTTTCCAAACACATAATTTTGAATTTCCATAATCATTTTGAAGCAAAACTCACACACTCTTCATGATAAAACAAAACACTAATATTTCCAATAGATATATAACTGGTTGGAATGAATGATTGTATATCAATATACGATTTCCTTTAATTTTTCAGATATCAGTTCAATTCATTATTAAAAGTTGAAAAAATTATATTATTTATTCACAGTATGGTCTATTCATGCTTTTTTTCTATGTTCATAGAAACAGGGTACACCTCTTTGTACCCCGATTCTAATATTACATCTTCAATATATTGCTCCCAGAAATGGTGAAAGAAATACTCATGTCACCTCATTATCACAGTAATATTCTGGACAAAAAATGGAAAGGTCACACTTATGATTGTACCAAAGCCTAAATGGAAAGTGAACATGGATTTCTAAAAACATCCATGTCCAGGTTGCCTAATGCTGTCAATTGTCAATCCTATTGGTGACTACATATTTGTTATTTCCTTATTTATATATTCAAACTCAACACTGTTGAAAATGTCTAATTCTATCCCTCACTTTATACTTTGCCTGATTTCGCAATGTTTCTATTGATATCTGCTTTTCTACATATTTTCCCCAGTCAACAAAGTGAATGACTCTTCATATGTGCTGACATTTACATTCACTCTATAACCAAAAGTCTATTGCTAAAGAACTTTTGGTCCAAATCCTATACTCACTCTTCTTCCTAAACCTACCGACTATCTTCCTAATCCTACTGAATATCCCTTTTTGACCTGATGTTCTCTTCTAAATTCTATCATCCAATGTACAACGTCCTATGCCATTGTAATTCGAATTATCTGAGACATCTTTGCAGAACATAATTCAAAGCTAAGTATCCCAATCAAGGGCAAAACCCTTCTGGGCTTCAAATCATACCTAGATTTCTGTTTTCATACTTATAGTTCACCTCTATATTCTTGTAAATATTGCAGGTTCCCAATGCCATTATTCATCGCACAGAATCATTCGTCACCAAATCAAACCTGTTTTTAACCCCAAGTATACACTGTTCCCTCAATCATTTTACAGAAGAGCAGGGACAGAGGGGTTCTTACAATACATGAAAGTTGGGGATCTTCCACCAGATGAGAACCTCAAATGTCCATGCACAAATGATACCTGGAGAAGTTGTAGGCAGGTATGAAGCACCTGAGAGAGCAAAAGTCATCTTCCATGGCAAACAACCTGGTCAGGATGAAGGGATGTGTCTGAATCTGCCTCTCTCTTCTTATTGTAGACAAGGTGGAACAATCCAGGCCTGAGTGGAGAGCTGTTCCTGGGTGCCAATGGTTGATATACATTCTACCTTATGAAAGTGTCACAGGAAGTAGGGGAAACCTCCATCTTATGTAACCCTTGGAAGCAACTGTTAGGACAAAGTGGTTGCCAAGGAAGTGACCTCATTCAGTTCCAAAGAATGTGACATACCTCATTTCCTTGGTGATGGAACTCTCTGAACTTGGTATCCAAGAAGCCAGGCACCCAGAGGCAGTCCCAGTCCCAGGCCCAGTGGGCTCACTTGTTTGGATTTACCAAGGACAGAGTCAGTTTTCTTGGTACCTAATGATGTGAGGATGGCCATATGCCAGGAGAGCTCTAAAGATGGACCTTTCCTGAGAAAACAGGTAGTGGCTAACCAATTTTTCCTGACATCTTCACAGAGCTGTTCAAAGAAACATGATCTGAGAGAAGACAGGCCATGTCGGGGGAACATAGTATGGCCCACAAGTCAGAGGATACTTCGGATAGTCAAAGACCTACTAGGGGGCAGGAGGTGCCTTTGTGGGAGTGGGTGTGGGTTTGTTGTTTTGTCTCATGTTCTGAGAATAGATAGGAAAGGTGTTTTGTTTGGTTTGGAGTGGACAGTTTCTAGTAAGTCATTTGACACGGCTAGTGTTTCTGTTTCTGTGTATCCCACTGTGTCCGTTGTTGTAGACATTAGAAAAGAGAATGCATTAATGGATGTGTCCCATCTAGTATAAATCTTCCCATAATTCATCCTGCCCAATATATGAATGGACTGCAGCTTGTCTTATCGATGTGCAACACCTGCTATCTTTCTAAGTTGTTGTTTTCTTCCTGAATTCTGGCCACTCTCCAGAATAGACTCATGGATTTGTGTCCAAAATATGTACTACCTCCAAGCTCTGTGACATGGCCATGTACTGGATAGTTGAAGAGAATGGCGAGCATCTCAGAAAACTCAGATATCAGTGTGATCAGGAAAGTCTCAGTGCAGAAACACTGCTTTGGGCTTTTTGCTTACTTATTGTAGTGTTGCACTGAATGTCAGGAAGGTCTTTGCCTCAGGCCACCCCTTTGTGAAGCTTGAAGAAAACAGTTTTCAAATGGAAATGAATGGGCCTCACCTGTGGCTCTTTGTTTAATTGCTTTCAAAAGGGATGTGTCTTTATCAGCCTCTTGGACCTGTGTGTGGCTGTGACTTAGATTCTCAGCACCTGATGGATCTTAAGAATGATCCCATGTTAGCTTCCAAAACCAAAATGGCAAAAAAAATATCATTCATTGTGGATGAAGTCTCTTGCCTTCCTCTGTTAGGTTCCTGCACTCCAATAAATGAGAATAGGGATTCTTTGGATCAAATAAGTTCTTAAAGCCCTGCAGAGGTGCTTGTGTTTTCGCATGACTCTAAATCACCTAAAGAATCCATCCCTAAAATCAGTAGGCCTCAAATTGGAGAAACACAGAAGTATTAAAGGCAGGCTTATTTGTTCACTCCTGGTTCACAGCAACGGTGTCCAGGCTACCCTGACTTTAGGCAAATGAGGGGCAAATGAGCTGATTTTGGACACTGTCTTGGGCTGCGTCGCTCATGGAAACCTCCAGCCAGAGGTTAAGATGATTGACTATATGGAATAAGGTGAGGGCCATGTGGGAGTGTTTTGGTTTTAATGTTGGTCATTTGTGTGGCATTGGAAAAAATGACTGGTTCCACGTGGGCTTGAACTCTGGTGTGATTCCCCTTAGACACTGGGTTTTGGAACTGAACTCAGAGAAGCATTGCCATGAATTTTGTTGGGATTTTAAGAGGCCACGCATAAAAGTCGCTCTTGGAAACTGAGACCTAGGCCCCGGGTAGATTTCCACTGAGGCCTGGGAATCTCAGCAAGGATATCACATGATTTTATTCCTAAAGAAATGGCAGCCATAATTGAGAGTCAAAACACACATGGACCTCACATTGTTGACCTCAATGGGCCTGGCCTAATGTGACGTTTTGTCCATTCTTTGGGAAGCCTTGCCTGTGACAGTTCTCCAGAGATTTCATTGAAATGAGTTTCCTAACCATTTAATGTTTGCCTAATGAATTGAAACCCACAGTGCCTCCAACTTCATGCTTGAAAAATGGCTAGATAAATACCATGAAATTTTTGAAATTCCTATGACCAGGTGGCACTGGAGAAATATTGGATGTCCTATTGCTGATCATGAGTAACCAGACAGTGCCTTGATTTACTGAGTTTCATGAAAATGGTGTAGAACAGAGATGCCAGTAATTTGGAGCCTGCTGAGTAGTGGGTCTAGAGCAGTGCTGGGGAGGTGTTTGATAAAACATTCGTGGTAGGGCCATGTGGATCTACCATTGGATTCCAAATGGCTTGTAACTGACATGGTGCTGCCAGCAGACCCTTATATGTAAAGGCATCTTGTTTTATGGAGAGTTTTAAGAGGAAAATTAAGAATCAGGTTGATATGGACAAGGGGGCAATGGGGCAAGCTGTGAGAGATAGAAGCCTAGTTGGTGCATTCTCTTGCAGACCATGACCCACCACACGTGACAGAACTCCCTCCAGCACTGTGTCCCAGTTTAGCTGCTAGTATTTCGTGAAACAAATACCAAACTCACAGTGCAGCAGCCTAAACACCACAAAAAGTGGAGGAGGACCAAATGGCTTCACAGGCCACACGGGGAGACGGGGAGACACTTAGTCCCCAGTGGCCTCAGTTTACCTATAAAGAGAGGATTCAGCACTGCTTCATCTTGTTCATTGGAAAATAAGAAACCATGTCCTCCAGGTCACATAGATGCAGACCCAGCTTTGATGGTCTCACTACAAAGGAAGCCAAATCTCATGAAAACAACATATATTTCAAGTGCGGAAGCTCAGAGGCAGTTTGTCAAAAAGTTTTTAGGCCAGCAGAGTTACATGTTTGTGGAGTTTTTACCATGTCCCTTACTTTTGGAAACTCCTAAACCACCTCCAAGGTTGTGAACTCCTGAGCATTTTCCATTCCAGATATGTATTCACTGATTGTGTAACTCTTGTCTTCTAATTGTGTCTTACTTGGGGTGAAGGTAATGTCAAGGCATTGTTTTGGATGAGAGCGGGAGGATATTTGTGCAGCATATATTTACATACACATTGGATTCATTTTCCAATTTTTCATTTGAAGTACTGAATCCCTGACACTAACCCATACCTAGTAGACTCAGACTATTCATCTTAATATAATGGGGAAAATTAACCAAACACAATAGAAATACAAGCACTTCAGAGGAGACATGTTCTATAGTTGGACTTGACATTTGCATTATATAAGGTAGGAGTTATACATCTAGTCAAATTTTAATTGAAATATTCTCCATGTGTTTTTAAACTTAACAAATATGTGAATACTTGTTTCCAATTTCTGTAGCCTATTCACACATGTATATTTATATGCATATATAGAATCGTACCAGGTATCACACGTACATTTTTGTAAGGTGGATGTCTTGGCAGATACAAATTGTGAGAAGTGTTCACTCCTCCTAAATGCTTTTGGAAATGAAAATTCAACCTATAAGAGTGCGTCCTAGAAGAACAACATTATACATAATCTCATGTTCAGTAACATAAATATTTTTGCATCTGTGGATTATATATATTTACTGATGAATTTCGATTGGCATTTATATTGGTACTTTTTAATGTCTGTGAGTGTTGTGTGTGTGTGTGTGTGTGTGTGTGTGTGTGTGTGTGTGTGTATAGATATAGATATAGATATACTCTCCAAAGTTTTCCAAATATGAAATATATGTGTCTAGTATACACTCTCTAAATTCATTCATGTTCATGTATGTTGATTTATAATCAACTTTTCACAAGATTATAATCAGAAATATTCATCCACCTGAAATACATATTTGTTTCCTAGTACTGACTACTAACTTCAGTGTAGGGTGCATACATATCCTAATTATTCTACAGTATCTGACCCAGTCTAACATCAATGCAAGTAGACTCCTATGGGACATGATATGTAATTTGTCATTCATTTGTATTCGAAACTGGTACATTATTGTTTCTTCAGTTTTTGCACATCATAGGATATACATTTCATCCACAAGTTCACAAATTAATAGGCATTTGTTTCAACATTAATCACTTCTTGCTTCAGAACACATGTATTGTCAGGGTTTCTTGACTGGTCTTTTCATGAGACTTCTTTCCAAACACATTATTTTGAATTTCCATAATCATTTTGAAGCAAAACTCACACACTCTTCATTATAAACCAAAACACTAATATTTCCATTAGATATATAACTGGTTGGAATGAATGATTGTATATCAATATACAATTTCCTTTTATTTTTCAGATATCAGTTCAATTCATTATTTAAAGTTCAAAAAAGTTATATTATTTATTCACAGTATGGTCTATTCGTGGTTTTTCTCTATGTTCATAGAAACAGGGTACACCTATTTGTACCCCCGATTGTAATTTTACATCTTCAATATATTGCTCCCAGAAATGGTGAAAGAAATACTCATGTCACCTCATTATCACAGTAATATTCTGGACAAAAAATGGAAAGGTCACACTTATGATTGTACCAAAGCCTAAATGGAAAGTGAACATGGATTTCTAAAAACATCCATGTCCAGGTTGCCTAATGCTGTCAATTGTCACTCCTATTGGTGACTACATATTTGTTTTTTCCTAATTTATATATTGAAACTCAACCCTGTTGAAAATGTCTAATTCTATCCCTCACTTTATACTTTGCCTGATTTCGTAATGTTTCCATTGATATCTGCTTTTCTACATATTTTCCCCAGTTCAACATAGTGTCTGACTCTTCATATGTGCTGACATTTACATTCACACTATAACCAAAAGTCTATTGCTAAAGAATTTTTGGTCCAAATCCTATACTCACTCGTCTTCCTAAACCTACCGACTATCTTCCTAATCCTACTGAATATCCCTTTTTGACTGGATGTTCTCTTCTAAATTCAATCATCCAATGTACAAGGTCCTATGCCATTGTATATCAAATTATCTGAGACATCTTTGCAGAACATAATTCAAAGCTAAGTATCCCAATCAAGGGCAAAACCCTTCTGGGCCTCAAAGCATACCTACATTTCTTTTTTCATACTTATATTCACCTCTATATTCTTGTAAATATTGCAGGTTCCCAATCCCATTATTCATCGCACAGAATCATTCGTCACCAAATCAAACCTGTTTTTAACCCCAAGTATACACTGTTCCCTCAATCATTTTACAGAAGAGCAGGGACAGAGGGGTTCTTACAATACAGGAAAGTTGGGGATCTTCCACCAGATGAGAACCTCAAATGTCCATGCACAAATGATACCTGGAGAAGTTGTAGGCAGGTATGAAGCACCTGAGAGAGCAAAAGTCATCTTCCATGGCAAACAACCTGGTCAGGATGAAGGGATGTGTCTGAATCTGCCTCTCTCTTCTTATTGTAGACAAGGTGGAACAATCCAGGCCTGAGTGGAGAGCTGTTCCCGGGTGCCAATGGTTGATATACATTCTACCTTATGAAAGTGTCACAGGAAGTAGGGGAAACCTCCATCTTATGTAACCCTTGGAAGCAACTCTTAGGACAAAGTGGTTGCCAAGGCAGTGACCTCATTCAGTTCCAAAGAATGTGACATACCTCATTTCCTTGGTGATGGAACTCTCTGAACTTGGTATCCAAGATACCAGGCACCCAAAGGCAGTCCCAGTCCCAGGCCCAGTGGGCTCACTTGTTTGGATTTACCAAGGACAGAGTCAGTTTTCATGGTACCTAATGATGTGAGGATGGCCAAATGCCAGGAGAGCTCTGAAGAGGGACCTTTCCTGAGAAAACAGGTAGTGGCTAACCACTTTTTCTTGACATCTTCACAGAGTTGGTCAAGGAAACAAGATCTGAGAGAAGACAGGCCATTTCGGGGGAACATAGTATTGCCCACCAGTCAGAGGACACTCCGGATAGTCACAGACCTACTTGGGGGAAGGAGGTGCCTTTGTGGGAGTGGGTGTGGGTTTGTTGTTTTGTCTCATATTCTGAGAATAAATCGAAAAGGCGGTTTGTTTGGTTTGGAGCAGACAGTTTCTAGTAAGTCATTAGACAAGGCGAGTGTTTCTGCTTATGTGTATCCCACTGTGTCCGTTGTTGTAGACATTAGAAAAGAGAATGCATTAATGGATATGTCCTGTCTAGTATAAATCTTCCATATAATTCATCCTGCCCAATATATGAATGGACTGCAGCTTGTCTTATCGATGTGCAACACCTGCTATCTTTCTAAATTGTTGTTTTCTTCCTGAATTCTGGCCTCTCTCCAGAATGGGATCAGGGATTTGTGTCCAAAATATGTACCACCTCCAAGTTCTGTGACATGGCCATGTAAAGGATAGTTGAAGAGAATGGCGAGCATCTCAGAAAACTCAGATATCGGTATGACCAGGAAAGTCTCAGTGCAGAAACACTGCTTTGGGCTTTTTGCTTACTTATTGTTGTGTTGCACTGAATGTCAGGAAGGTCTTTGCCTCAGGCCACCCCTTTGTGAAGCCTGAAGAAAACAGTTTTCAAATGGAAATGAAAGGGCCTCACCTGTGGTTCTTTGCTTAGTTGCTTTGGAAAGGGATGTGTCTTTATCAGCCTCTTGGTCCTGTGTGTGGCTGTGACTTAGATTCTCAGCACCTGATGGATCTTAAGAATGATCCCATGTGAGCTTCCAAAACCAAAATGGCAAAAAATGTCATTCATTGTGGATGAAGACTCTTGCCTTCCTCTGTTAGGTTCCTGCACTCCAACAAATATGAATAGGGATTCTGTGAGTCAAATGATTTCTTCAAAGCCCTGCAGAGGTGCTTGTGTTTTCGCATGACTCTAAATCACCTAAATAATCGATACCTAAATTCAGTAGCCCTCAAATTGGAGAAACATAGAAGTATTAACGGCAGGCATATTTGTTCACTCCTGGTTCACAGCAACGGTGTCCAGGCTACCCTGACTTTAGGCAAATGAGGGGCAAACGAGCTGATTTTGGACACTGTCTTGGGCTGCACCCCTCATGGAAACCTCCAGGCAGAGTTTAAGATGATTGACTATATGGAATAAGGTGAGGGCCATGTGGGCGTGTTTTGGTTTTAATGGTGGTCATTTGTGTGGCATTGGAAAAAATGACTGGTTCCACGTGGGCTTGAACTCTGGTGTGATTCCCCTTAAACACTGGGTTTTGGAACTGAACTCAGAGAAGCATTGCTATGAATTTTGTTGGGATTTTAAGAGGCCACGCATGAATGTCGCTCTTGGAAACTGAGACCTAGGCCCAGGGTAGATTTCCACAGACGCCTGGGAATCTCAGCAAGGATATCACATGATTTTATTCTTAAAGAAATGGCATCCATAGTTGAGAGTCAAAACACACATGCACCTCACATTGTAGACCTCAATGGGCCTGGCCTAATGTGACCTTTTGTTCATTCTTTGGGAAGCCTTGCCTGTGAGATTTCTCCAGAGATTTCATTGAAATGAGCTTCCTCACCATTTAAAGTTTGCTGAATGAATTGAAACCCACAGTGCCTCCAACTTCATGCTTGAAAAATGGCTAGATAAATACCATGAAATTTTTGAAATTCCTATGACCAGGTGGCACTGGAGAAACATTGGATGTCCTATTGCTGATCATGAGTATACCAGACAGTGCCTTGATTTACTGAGTTTCATGAAAATGGTGTAGAACAGAGATGCCAGTAAGTTGGAGCCTGCTGAGTAGTGGGTCTAGAGCAGTGCTGGGGAGGTGTTTGATAAAACATCCATGGTAGGGCCATGTGGATCTACCATTGGATTCCAAATGGCTTGTAACTGACATTGTGCTGCCAGCAGACCCTTATATGTAAAGGCATCTTGTTATATGGAGAGTTTTAAGAGGAAAATTAAGAATCAGGTTGATATGGACAAGGGGGCAATGGGGCAAGCTGTGAGAGATAGAAGCCTAGTTGGTGCATTCTTTTGCAGACCCTGACCAACCACAGGTGACAGAACTACCTCCAGCACTGTGTCCCAGTTTAGCTGCTAGTATTTCGTGAAACAAATACCAAACTCACAGTGCAGCAGCCTAAACACCACAAAAAGTGGAGGAGGACCAAATGGCTTCACAGTCCACACGGGGAGACGGGGAGACACTTAGTCCCCAGTGGCCTCAGTTTACCTATAAAGAGAGGATTCAGCACTGCTTCATCTTGTTCATTGGAAAATAAGAAACCATGTCCTCCAGGTCACATAGATGCAGACCCAGCTTTGATGGTCTCACTACAAAGGAAGCCAAATCTCATGTAAACAACATATATTTCAAGAGCGGAAGCTCAGAGGCAGTTTCTCAAAAAGTTTTTAGGCCAGGAGAGTTACATGTTTGTGGAATGTTTACCATGTCCCTTACTTTTGGAAACTCCTAAACCACCTCCAAGGTTGTGAACTCCTGAGCATTTTCCATTCCAGATATGTATTCACTGATTGTGTAACTCTTGTCCTCTAATTGTGTCTTACTTGGGGTGAAGGTAATGTCAAGGCATTGTTTTGGATGAGAGCGGGAGGATATTTGTGCCGCATATATTTAAATACACATTGGATTCATTTTCCAATTTTTCATTCGAAGTACTGAATCCCTGACACTAACCCATGCCTAGTAGACTCAGACTATTCATCCTAATATAATGCGGAAAATTAACCCAACACAATAGAAATACAAGCACTTCAGAGGAGACATGTTCTATAGTTGGACTTGACATTTGCATTATATAAGGTAGGAGTTATACATCTAGTCAAATTTTAATTGAAATATTCTCCATGTGTTTTTAAACTTAACAAATATGTGAATACTTGTTTCCAATTTCTGTAGCCTATTCACACATGTATATTTATATGCATATATAGAATCCTACCAGGTATCACACGTACATTTTTGTAAGGTGGATGTCTTGGCAGATACAAATTGTGAGAAGTGTTCACTCCTCCTAAATGCTGTTGGAAATGAAAATTCAACCTATAAGAGAGCGTCCTAGAAGAACAACATTATACATAAACTCATGTTCAGTAACATAAATATTTTTGTATCTGTGGATGATATATATTTACTGATGAATTTCGATTGGCATTTATATTGGTACATTTTAATGTCTGTGAGTGTTGTGTGTGTGTGTGTGTGTGTGTGTGTGTGTGTGTGTGTATAGATATAGATATAGATATACTCTCCAAAGTTTTCCAAATATGAAATATATGTGTCTAGTATACACTCTCTAAATTCATTCATGTTCATGTATGTGGATTTATAATCAACTTTTCACAAGATTATAATCAGAAATATTCATCCACCTGAAATACATATTTGTTTCCTAGTACTGACTACTAACTTCAGTGAAGGGTGCATACAAATCCTAATTATTCTACAGTATCTGACCCAGTCTAACATCAATGCAAGTAGACTCCTATGGGACATGATATGTAATTTGTCATTCATTTGTATTCGACACTGGTACATTATTGTTTCTTCAGTTTTTGCACATCATAGGATATACATTTCATCCACAAGTTCACAAATTAATAGGCATTTGTTTCAACATTAATCACTTCTTGCTTCAGAACACATGTATTGTCAGGGTTTCTTGACTGGTCTTTTCTTGAGACTTCTTTCCCAACACATTATTTTGAATTTCCATAATCATTTTGAAGCAAAACTCACACTCTTCATGATAAACCAAAACACTAATATTTCCATTAGATATATAACTGGTTGGAATGAATGATTGTATATCAATATACAATTTCCTTTTATTTTTCAGATATCAGTTCAATTCATTATTTAAAGTTCAAAAAAGTTATATTATTTATTCACAGTATGGTCTATTCGTGTTTTTTCTCTATGTTCATAGAAAGAGGGTACACCTATTTGTAGCACCGATTCTAATTTTACATCTTCAATATATTGCTCCCAGAAATGGTGAAAGAAATACTCATGTCACCTCATTATCACAGTAATATTCTGGACAAAAAATGGAAAGGTCACACTTATGATTGTACCAAAGCCTAAATGGAAAGTGAACATGGATTTCTAAAAACATCCATGTCCAGGTTGCCAAAAGCTGTCAATTGTCACTCCTATTGGTGACTACATATTTGTTTTTTCCTAATTTATATATTGAAACTCAACCCTGTTGAAAATGTCTAATTCTATCCCTCACTTTATACTTTGCCTGATTTCGTAATGTTTCCATTGATATCTGCTTTTCTACATATTTTCCCCAGTTCAAAATAGTGTCTGACTCTTCATATGTGCTGACATTTACATTCACTCTATAACCAAAAGTCTATTGCTAAAGAACTTTTGGTCCAAATCCTATACTCACTCGACTTCCTAAACCTACCGACTATCTTCCTAATACTACTGAATATACCTTTTTGACTGGATGTTCTCTTCTAAATTCAATCATCCAATGTACAAGGTCCTATGCCATTGTATATCAAATTATCTGAGACATCTTTGCAGAACATAATTCAAAGCTAAGTATCCCAATCAAGGGCAAAACCCTTCTGGGCTTCAAAGCATACCTAGATTTCTTTTTTCATACTTATATTTCACCTCTATATTCTTGTAAATATCGCAGGTTCACAATGCCATTATTCATCGCACAGAATCATTCGTCACCAAATCAAACCTGTTTTTAACCCCAAGTATACACTGTTCCCTCAATCATTTTACAGAAGAGCAGGGACAGAGGGGTTCTTACAATACAGGAAAGTTGGGGATCTTCCACCAGATGAGAACCTCAAATGTCCATGCACAAATGATACCTGGAGAAGTTGTAGGCAGGTATGAAGCACCTGAGAGAGCAAAAGTCATCTTCCATGGCAAACAACCTGGTCAGGATGAAGGGATGTGTCTGAATCTGCCTCTCTCTTCTTATTGTAGACAAGGTGGAACAATCCAGGCCTGAGTGGAGAGCTGTTCCCGGGTGCCAATGGTTGATATACATTCTACCTTATGAAAGTGTCACAGGAAGTAGGGGAAACCTCCATCTTATGTAACCCTTGGAAGCAACTCTTAGGACAAAGAGGTTGCCAAGGCAGTGACCTCATTCAGTTCCAAAGAATGTGACATACCTCATTTCCTTGGTGATGGAACTCTCTGAACTTGGTATCCAAGAAGGCAGGCACCCAGAGGCAGTCCCAGTCCCAGGCCCAGTGGGCTCACTTGTTTGGATTTACCAAGGACAGAGTCAGTTTTCTTGGTACCTAATGATGTGAGGATGGCCAAATGCCAGGAGAGCTCTGAAGATGGACCTTTCCTGAGAAAACAGGTAGTGGCTAACCACTTTTTCTTGACATCTTCACACAGTTGGTCAAGGAAACAAGATCTGAGAGAAGACAGGCCATTTCGGGGGAACATAGTATGGCCTACCAGTCAGAGGACACTCCGGATAGTCACAGACCTACTTGGGGGAAGGAGGTGCCTTTGTGGGAGTGGGTGTGGGTTTGTTGTTTTGTCTCATATTCTGAGAATACATCGAAAAGGCGGTTTGTTTGGTTTGGAGCAGACAGTTTCTAGTAAGTCATTAGACAAGGCGAGTGTTTCTGTTTATGTGTATCCCACTGTGTCCGTTGTTGTAGACATTAGAAAAGAGAATGCATTAATGGATGTGTCCTGTCTAGTATAAATCTTCCCTATAATTCATCCTGCCCAATATATGAATGGACTGCAGCTTGTCTTATCGATGTGCAACACCTGCTATCTTTCTAAGTTGTTGTTTTCTTCCTGAATTCTGGCCTCTCTCCAGAATGGGATCAGGGATTTGTGTCCAAAATATGTACCACCTCCAAGCTCTGTGACATGGCCATGTAAAGGATAGTTGAAGAGAATGGCGAGCATCTCAGAAAACTCAGATATCAGTGTGACCAGGAAAGTCTCAGTGCAGGAACACTGCTTTGGGCTTTTTGCTTACTTATTGTTGTGTTGCACTGAATGTCAGGAAGGTCTTTGCCTCAGGCCACCCCTTTGTGAAGCCTGAAGAAAACAGTTTTCAAATGGAAATGAATGGGCCTCACCTGTGGTTCTTTGCTTAGTTGCTTTGGAAAGGGATGTGTCTTTATCAGCCTCTTGGTCCTGTGTGTGGCTGTGACTTAGATTCTCAGCACCTGATGGATCTTAAGAATGATCCCATGTGAGTTGCCAAAACCAAAATGGCAAAAAATATCATTCATTGTGGATGAAGACTCTTGCCTTCCTCTGTTAGGTTCCTGCACTCCAACAAGTATGAATAGGGATTCTGTGAGTCAAATGAGTTCTTCAAAGCCCTGCAGAGGTGTTTGTGTTTTCGCATGACTCTAAATCACCTAAAGAATCGATACCTAAATTCAGTAGCCCTCTAATTGGAGAAACATAGAAGTATTAACGGCAGGCTTATTTGTTCACTCCTGGTTCACAGCAACGGTGTCTAGGCTACCAACTTTAGACAAATGAGGGGCAAACGAGCTGATTTTGGACACTGTCTTGGGCTGCACCCCTCATGGAAACCTCCAGCCAGAGTTTAAGATGATTGACTATATGGAATAAGGTGAGGGCCATGTGGGAGTGTTTTGGTTTAAATGTTGGTCATTTGTGTGGCATTGGAAAAAATGACTGGTTCCACGTGGGCTTGAACTCTGGTGTGATTCCCCTTAAACACTGGGTTTTGGAACTGAACTCAGAGAAGCATTGCTATGAATTTTGTTGGGATTTTAAGAGGCCACGAATGAAAGTCGCCCTTGGAAACTGAGACCTAGGCCCCGGGTAGATTTCCACAGAGGCCTGGGAATCTCAGCAAGGATATCACATGATTTTATTCTTAAAGAAATGGCATCCATAGTTGAGAGTCAAAACACACATGCACCTCACATTGTAGACCTCAATGGGCCTGGCCTAATGTTACCTTTTGTCCATTCTTTGGGAAGCCTTGCCTGTGAGATTTCTCCAGAGATTTCATTGAAATGAGCTTCCTCACCATTTAATGATTGCTGAATGAATTGAAACCCACAGTGCCTCCAACTTCATGCTTGAAAAATGGCTAGATAAATACCATGAAATTTTTGAAATTCCTATGACCAGGTGGCACTGGAGAAACATTGGATGTCCTATTGCTGATCATGAGTATACCAGACAGTGCCTTGATTTACTGAGTTTCATGAAAATGGTGTAGAACAGAGATGCCAGTAAGTTGGAGCCTGCTGAGTAGTGGGTCTAGAGCAGTGCTGGGGAGGTGTTTGATAAAACATCCGTGGTAGGGCCATGTGGATCTACCATTGTATTCCAAATGGCTTGTAACTGACATGGTGCTGCCAGCAGAGATTATATGTAAAGGCATCTTGTTATATGGAGAGTTTTAAGAGGAAAATTAAGAATCAGGTTGATATGGACAAGGGGGCAATGGGGCAAGCTGTGAGAGATAGAAGCCTAGTTGGTGCATTCTCTTGCAGACCATGACCCACCACACGTGACAGAACTCCCTCCAGCACTGTGTCCCAGTTTAGCTGCTAGTATTTCGTGAAACAAATACCAAACTCACAGTGCAGCAGCCTAAACACCACAAAAAGTGGAGGAGGACCAAATGGCTTCACAGTCCACACGGGGAGACGGGGAGACACTTAGTCCCCAGTGGCCTCAGTTTACCTATAAAGAGAGGATTCAGCACTGCTTCATCTTGTTCATTGGAAAATAAGAAACCATGTCCTCCAGGTCACATAGATGCAGACCCAGCTTTGATGGTCTCACTACAAAGGAAGCCAAATCTCATGAAAACAACATATATTTCAAGTGCGGAAGCTCAGAGGCAGTTTGTCAAAAAGTTTTTAGGCCAGCAGAGTTACATGTTTGTGGAGTGTTTACCGTGTCCCTTACTTTTGGAAACTCCTAAACCACCTCCAAGGTTGTGAACTCCTGAGCATTTTCCATTCCAGGTATGTATTCACTGATTGTGTAACTCTTGTCCTCTAATTGTGTCTTACTTGGGGTGAAGGTAATGTCAAGGCATTGTTTTGGATGAGAGCGGGAGGATATTTGTGCAGCATATATTTACATACACATTGGATTCATTTTCCAATTTTTCATTCGAAGTACTGAATCCCTGACACTAACCCATACCTAGTAGACTCAGACTATTCATCTTAATATAATGGGGAAAATTAACCAAACACAATAGAAATACAAGCACTTCAGAGGAGACATGTTCTATAGTTGGACTTGACATTTGCATTATATAAGGTAGGAGTTATACATCTAGTCAAATTTTAATTGAAATATTCTCCATGTGTTTTTAAACTTAACAAATATGTGAATACTTGTTTCCAATTTCTGTAGCCTATTCACACATGTATATTTTTATGCATATATAGAATCGTACCAGGTATCACACGTACATTTTTGTAAGGTGGATGTCTTGGCAGATACAAATTGTGAGAAGTGTTCACTCCTCCTAAATGCTGTTGGAAATGAAAATTCAACCTATAAGAGTGCGTCCTAGAACAACAACATTATACATAATCTCATGTTCAGTAACATAAATATTTTTGCATCTGTGGATGATATATATTTACTGATGAATTTCGATTGGCATTTATATTGGTACTTTTTAATGTCTGTGAGTGTTGTGTGTGTGTGTGTGTGTATAGATATAGATATAGATATACTCTCCAAAGTTTTCCAAATATGAAATATATGTGTCTAGTATACACTCTCTAAATTCATTCATGTTCATGTATTTTGATTTATAATCAACTTTCTCAAGATTATAATCAGAAATATTCATCCACCTGAAATACATATTTGTTTCCTAGTACTGACTACTAACTTCAGTGTAGGGTGCATACATATCCTAATTATTCTACAGTATCTGACGCAGTCTAACATCAATGCAAGTAGACTCCTATGGGACATGATATGTAATTTGTCATTCATTTGTATTCGACACTGGTACATTATTGTTTCTTCAGTTTTTGCACATCATAGGATATACATTTCATCCACAAGTTCACAAATTAATAGGCATTTGTTTCAACATTAATCACTTCTTGATTCAGAACACATGTATTGTCAGGGTTTCTTGACTGGTCTTTTCATGAGACTTCTTTCCAAACACATTATTTTGAATTTTTATAATCATTTTGAAGCAAATCTCACACACTCTTCATGATAAACCAAAACACTAATATTTCCATTAGATATATAACTGGTTGGAATGAATGATTGTATATCAATATACAATTTCCTTTTATTTTTCAGATATCAGTTCAATTCATTATTTAAAGTTCAAAAAAGTTATATTATTTATTCACAGTATGGTCTATTCGTGGTTTTTCTCTATGTTCATAGAAACAGGGTACACCTATTTGTACCCCCGATTCTAATTTTACATCTTCAATATATTGCTCCCAGAAATGGTGAAAGAAATACTCATGTCACCTCATTATCACAGTAATATTCTGGACAAAAAATGGAAAGGTCACACTTATGATTGTACCAAATCCTAAATGGAAAGTGAACATGGATTTCTAAAAACATCCATGTCCAGGTTGCCTAATGCTGTCAATTGTCACTCCTATTGGTGACTACATATTTGTTTTTTCCTAATTTATATATTGAAACTCAACCCTGTTGAAAATGTCTAATTCTATCCCTCACTTTATACTTTGCCTGATTTCGTAATGTTTCCATTGATATCTGCTTTTCTACATATTTTCCCCAGTTCAACATAGTGTCTGACTCTTCATATGTGCTGACATTTACATTCACTCTATAACCAAAAGTCTATTGCTAAAGAACTTTTGGTCCAAATCCTATACTCACTCGTCTTCCTAAACCTACCGACTATCTTCCTAATGCTACTGAATATCCCTTTTTGACTGGATGTTCTCTTCTAAATTCAATCATCCAATGTACAAGGTCCTATGCCATTGTATATCAAATTATCTGAGACATCTTTGCAGAACATAATTCAAAGCTAAGTATCCCAATCAAGGGCAAAACCCTTCTGGGCTTCAAAGCATACCTAGATTTCTTTTTTCATACTTATATTTCACCTCTATATTCTTGTAAATATTGCAGGTTCCCAATCCCATTATTCATCGCACAGAATCATTCGTCACCAAATCAAACCTGTTTTTAACCCCAAGTATACACTGTTCCCTCAATCATTTTACAGAAGAGCAGGGACAGAGGGGTTCTTACAATACAGGAAAGTTGGGGATCTTCCACCAGATGAGAACCTCAAATGTCCATGCACAAATGATACCTGGAGAAGTTGTAGGCAGGTATGAAGCACCTGAGAGAGCAAAAGTCATCTTCCATGGCAAACAACCTGGTCAGGATGAAGGGATGTGTCTGAATCTGCCTCTCTCTTCTTATTGTAGACAAGGTGGAACAATCCAGGCCTGAGTGGAGAGCTGTTCCCGGGTGCCAATGGTTGATATACATTCTACCTTTTGAAAGTGTCACAGGAAGTAGGGGAAACCTCCATTATGTAACCCTTGGAAGCAACTGTTAGGACAAAGTGGTTGCCAAGGCAGTGACCTCATTCAGTTCCAAAGAATGTGACATACCTCATTTCCTTGGTGATGGAACTCTCTGAACTTGGTATCCAAGAAGGCAGGTACCCAGAGGCAGTCCCAGTCCCAGGCCCAGTGGGCTCACTTGTTTGGATTTACCAAGGACAGAGTCAGTTTTCATGGTACCTAATGATGTGAGGATGGCCAAATGCCAGGAGAGCTCTGAAGATGGACCTTTCCTGAGAAAACAGGTAGTGGCTAACCACTTTTTCTTGACATCTTCACACAGTTGGTCAAGGAAACAAGATCTGAGAGAAGACAGGCCATTTCGGGGGAACATAGTATGGCCCACCAGTCAGAGGACACTCCGGATAGTCACAGACCTACTTGGGGGAAGGAGGTGCCTTTGTGGGAGTGGGTGTGGGTTTGTTGTTTTGTCTCATATTCTGAGAATACATCGAAAAGGCGGTTTGTTTGGTTTGGAGCAGACAGTTTCTAGTAAGTCATTAGACAAGGCGAGTGTTTCTGTTTATGTGTATCCCACTGTGTCCGTTGTTGTAGACATTAGAAAAGAGAATGCATTAATGGATGTGTCCTGTCTAGTATAAATCTTCCCTATAATTCATCCTGCCCAATATATGAATGGACTGCAGCTTGTCTTATCGATGTGCAACACCTGCTATCTTTCTAAGTTGTTGTTTTCTTCCTGAATTCTGGCCTCTCTCCAGAATGGGATCAGGGATTTGTGTCCAAAATATGTACCACCTCCAAGTTCTGTGACATGGCCATGTAAAGGATAGTTGAAGAGAATGGCGTGCATCTCAGAAAACTCAGATATCGGTATGACCAGGAAAGTCTCAGTGCAGAAACACTGCTTTGGGCTTTTTGCTTACTTATTGTTGTGTTGCACTGAATGTCAGGAAGGTCTTTGCCTCAGGCCACCCCTTTGTGAAGCCTGAAGAAAACAGTTTTCAAATGGAAATGAATGGGCCTCACCTGTGGTTCTTTGCTTAGTTGCTTTGGAAAGGGATGTGTCTTTATCAGCCTGTTGGTCCTGTGGGTGGCTGTGACTTAGATTCTCAGCACCTGATGGATCTTAAGAATGATCCCATGTGAGCTGCCAAAACCAAAATGGCAAAAAATATCATTCATTGTGGATGAAGACTCTTGCCTTCCTCTGTTAGGTTCCTGCACTCCAACAAATATGAATAGGGATTCTGTGAGTCAAATGAGTTCTTCAAAGCCCTGCAGAGGTGTTTGTGTTTTCGCATGACTCTAAATCACCTAACGAATCGATACCTAAATTCAGTAGCCCTCAAATTGGAAAAACATAGAAGTATTAACGGCAGGCTTATTTGTTCACTCCTGGTTCACAGCAACGGTGTCCAGGCTACCCTGACTTTAGGCAAATGAGGGGCAAACGAGCTGATTTTGGACACTGTCTTGGGCTGCACCCCTCATGGAAACCTCCAGCCAGAGTTTAAGATGATTGACTATATGGAATAAGGTGAGGGCCATGTGGGAGTGTTTTGGTTTAAATGTTGGTCATTTGTGTGGCATTGGAAAAAATGACTGGGTCCACGTGGGCTTGAACTCTGGTGTGATTCCCCTTAAACACTGGGTTTTGGAACTGAACTCAGAGAAGCATTGCTATGAATTTTGTTGGGATTTTAAGAGGCCACGCATGAAAGTCGCTCTTGGAAACTGAGACCTAGGCCCAGGGTAGATTTCCACAGAGGCCTGGGAATCTCAGCAAGGATATCACATGATTTTATTCTTAAAGAAATGGCATCCATAGTTGAGAGTCAAAACACACATGCACCTCACATTGTAGACCTCAATGGGCCTGGCCTAATGTGACCTTTTGTTCATTATTTGGGAAGCCTTGCCTGTGAGATTTCTCCAGAGATTTCATTGAAATGAGCTTCCTCACCATTTAATGTTTGCTGAATGAATTGAAACCCACAGTGCCTCCAACTTCATGCTTGAAAAATGGCTAGATAAATACCATGAAATTTTTGAAATTCCTATGACCAGGTGGCACTGGAGAAACATTGGATGTCCTATTGCTGATCATGAGTATACCAGACAGTGCCTTGATTTACTGAGTTTCATGAAAATGGTGTAGAACAGAGATGCCAGTAAGTTGGAGCCTGCTGAGTAGTGGGTCTAGAGCAGTGCTGGGGAGGTGTTGATAAAACATCCGTGGTAGGGCCATGTGGATCTACCATTGGATTCCAAATGGCTTGTAACTGACATGGTGCTGCCAGCAGAGCCTTATATGTAAAGGCATCTTGTTATATGGAGAGTTTTAAGAGGAAAATTAAGAATCAGGTTGATATGGACAAGGGGGCAATGGGGCAAGCTGTGAGAGATAGAAGCCTAGTTGGTGCATTCTCTTGCAGACCCTGACCCACCACACGTGACAGAACTCCCTCCAGCACTGTGTCCCAGTTTAGCTGCTAGTATTTCGTGAAACAAATACCAAACTCACAGTGCAGCAGCCTAAACACCACAAAAAGTGGAGGAGGACCAAATGGCTTCACAGTCCACACGGGGAGACGGGGATACACTTACTCCCCAGTGGCCTCAATTTACCTAAAATGAGAGATTTCAGCACTGCTTCATCTTGTTCATTGGAAAATAAGAAACCATGTCCTCCAGGTCACATAGATGCAGACCTAGCTTTGATTTTCTCACTACAAAGGAAGCCAAATCTCATGAAAACAACATATATTTCAAGTGCGGAAGCTCAGAGGCAGTTTCTCAAAAAGTTTTTAGGCCAGCAGAGCTCCATGTTTGTGGAGTGTTTACCCTGTCCCTTACTTTTGGAAACTTCTCTACCACCTCCAAGGTTGTGAACTCCTGAGCATTTTCCATTCCAGATATGTATTCACTGATTTTGTAACTCTTCTCCTCTAATTGTGTCTTACTTGGGGTGAAGGTAATGTCAAGGCATTGTTCTGGATGAGAGTGTGAGGATATTTGTGCAGCATATATTTACATACACATTGGATTCATTTTCCAATTTTCCATTTGAATTACTGAATCCCGGACACTAAAACTTACCTAGTAGACTCAGACTATTCATCCTAATATAATGGGGATAATTAACCCAACACAATAGAAATACAAGAACTTCAGAGGAGACATGTTGTATAGTTGGACTTGACATTTGCATTATATAAGGTAGGAGTTATAAATCTCGTCAAATTTTAATTGAAATATTCTCCATCTCTTTTTAAACTTAACAAATATTTGAATTCTTGTTTCCTTTTTCTGTAGCCTATTCACACATGTATATTTATATGCATATATAGAATCCTACCAGGTATCACACATACATTTTTTGTGAGGTGGCTGTCTTGGCAGATACAAATTGTGAGAAGAGTTCACTCCTCCTAAATGCTGTTGGAAATGAAAATTCAACCTATAGGAGAACGTCCTAGTAGAACAAAATTATGCATAAACTCATGTTCAGTAAAATAAATATTTTTGCATCTGTGGATGATATATATTTACTGATGAATTTCGATTGGCATTTATATTGGTACTTTTTAATGTCTGTGAATGTTGTGTGTGTGTGTGTGTCTCTGTGTGTGTGTGTGTCTGTGTGTGTGTGTGTGTCTGTGTGTGTGTATAGACATAGGTATATATATACTCTCCAAATTTTTCAAAATATGAAAAAATGTGTCTAATATATACTCTCTAAATTCATTCATGTACATGTATGTGGATTTATAATCAACTTTTCACAAGATTATAATCAGAAATATTCATCCACCTGAAATACATATTTGTTTCATAGCACTGAAACCTAACTAGAGTGAATGGTGCATACAAATCCTAATTACTCTACAGTAACTGACCCAGTCTAACATCAATGCAAGAAGACTCCTATGGGACATAATATGTAATTTGTCATTCATTTGTATTCGACACTGGTACATTATTGTTTCTTCAGTTTTTGCACATCATAGGATATACATTGCATCCACAAGTTCACAAATTAATAGGCATTTTGTTTCAACTTAATCACTTCTTGCTTCAGAACACATGTATTGTCAGGGTTTCTTGACTGGTCTTTTCAGCAGACTTCTTTCCAAACACATAATTTTGAATTTCCATAATCATTTTGAAGCAAAACTCACACACTCTTCATGATAAACCAAAACACTAATATTTCCAATAGATATATAACTGGTTGGAATGAATGATTGTATATCAATATACGATTTCCTTTATTTTTCAGATATCAGTTCAATTCATTATTTAAAGTGAAAAAATATATTATTTATTCACAGTATGGTCTATTCATGCTTTTTTTCTATGTTCATAGAAACAGGGTACACCTCTTTGTACCCCGATTCTAATATTACATCTTCAATATATTGCTCCCAGAAATGCTGAAAGAAATACTCATGTCACCTCATTATCACAGTAATATTCTGGACAAAAAATGGAAAGGTCACACTTATGATTGTACCAAAGCCTAAATGGAAAGTGAACATGGATTTCTAAAAACATCCATGTCCAGGTTGCCTAATGCTGTCAATTGTCAATCCTATTGGTGACTACATATTTGTTATTTCCTAATTTATATATTCAAACTCAACACTGTTGAAAATGTCTAATTCTATCCCTCACTTTATACTTTGCCTGATTTCGCAATGTTTCTATTGATATCTGCTTTTCTACATATTTTCCCCAGTCAACATAGTGACTGACTCTTCATATGTGCTGACATTTACATTCACTCTATAACCAAAAGTCTATTGCTAAAGAACTTTTGGTCCAAATCCTATACTCACTCTTCTTCCTAAACCTACCGACTATCTTCCTAATCCTACTGAATATCCCTTTTTGACCTGATGTTCTCTTCTAAATTCTATCATCCAATGTACAACGTCCTATGCCATTGTAATTCGAATTATCTGAGACATCTTTGCAGAACATAATTCAAAGCTAAGTATCCCAATCAAGGGCAAAACCCTTCTGGGCTTCAAATCATACCTAGATTTCTGTTTTTATACTTATAGTTCACCTCTATATTCTTGTAAATATTGCAGGTTCCCAATCCCATTATTCATCGCACAGAATCATTCGTCACCAAATCAAACCTGTTTTTAACCCCAAGTATACACTGTTCCCTCAATCATTTTACAGAAGAGCAGGGACAGAGGGGTTCTTACAATACAGGAAAGTTGGGGATCTTCCACCAGATGAGAACCTCAAATGTCCATGCACAAATGATACCTGGAGAAGTTGTAGGCAGGTATGAAGCACCTGAGAGAGCAAAAGTCATCTTCCATGGCAAACAACCTGGTCAGGATGAAGGGATGTGTCTGAATCTGCCTCTCTCTTCTTATTGTAGACAAGGTGGAACAATCCAGGCCTGAGTGGAGAGCTGTTCCCGGGTGCCAATGGTTGATATACATTCTACCTTATGAAAGTGTCACAGGAAGTAGGGGAAACCTCCATCTTATGTAACCCTTGGAAGCAACTGTTAGGACAAAGTGGTTGCCAAGGCAGTGACCTCATTCAGTTCCAAAGAATGTGACATACCTCATTTCCTTGGTGATGGAACTCTCTGAACTTGGTATCCAAGAAGCCAGGCACCCAGAGGCAGTCCCAGGCCCAGGCCCAGTGGGCTCACTTGTTTGGATTTACCAAGGACAGAGTCAGTTTTCTTGGTACCTAATGATGTGAGGATGGCCAAATGCCAGGAGAGCTCTGAAGATGGACCTTTCCTGAGAAAACAGGTAGTGGCTAACCACTTTTTCCTGACATCTTCACAGAGTTGTTCAAAGAAACAGATCTGAGAGAAGACAGGCCATTTCGGGGGAACATAGTATGGCCCACAAGTCAGAGGATACTTCGGATAGTCAAAGACCTACTTGGGGGCAGGAGGTGCCTTTGTGGGAGTGGGTGTGGGTTTGTTGTTTTGTCTCATGTTCTGAGAATAGATAGGAAAGGCGTTTTGTTTGGTTTGGAGTGGACAGTTTCTAGTAAGTCACTTGACACGGCGAGTGTTTCTATTTCTGTGTATCCCACTGTGTACGTTGTTGTAGACATTAGAAAAGAGAATGCATTAAAGGATGTGTCCTGTCTAGTATAAATCTTCCCATAATTCATCCTGCCAATATATGAATGGACTGCAGCTTGTCTTATCGGATGTGCAACACCTGCTATCATTCTAAGTTGTTGTTTTCTTCCTGAATTCTGGCCACTCTCCAGAAAAGACTCATGAATTTGTGTCCAAAATATGTACCACCTTCAAGCTCTGTGACATGGCCATGTACTGGATAGTTGAAGAGAATGGCGAGCATCTCAGAAAACTCAGATATCAGTGTGACCAGGAAAGTCTCAGTGCAGAAACACTTCTTTGGGCTTTTTGCTTACTTATTGTTGTGTTGCACTGAATGTCAGGAAGGTCTTTGCCTCAGGCCACCCTTTGTGAAGCTTGAAGAAAACAGTTTTCAAATGGAAATGAATGGGCCTCACCTGTGCCTCTTTGTTTAATTGCTTTGGAAAGGTATGTGTCTTTATCAGCCTCCTGGACCTGTGTGTGGCTGTGACTTAGATTCTCAGCACCTGATGGATCTTAAGAATGATCCCATTTTAGCTTCCAAAACCAAAATGGCAAAAAATATCATTCATTGTGGATGAAGTCTCTTGCCTTCCTCTGTTAGGTTCCTGCACTCCAACAAATGAGAATAGGGATTCTTTGGATCAAATTAGTTCTTAAAGCCCTGCTGAGGTGCTTGTGTTTTCGCATGACTCTAAATCACCTAAAGAATCGATACCTAAATTCAGTAGGCCTCAAATTGGAGAAACACAGAAGTATTAAAGGCAGGCTTATTTGTTCACTCCTGGTTCACAGCAACGGTGTCCCAGGCTACCCTGACTTTAGGCAAATGAGGGGCAAACGAGCTGATTTTGGACACTGTCCTTGGGCTGCGTCCCTCATGGAAACCTCCTGCCAGAGGTTAAGATGATTGACTATATGGAATAAGGTGAGGGCCATGTGGGATTGTTTGGTTTTAATGTTGGTCATTTGTGTGGCATTGGAAAAAATGACTGGGTTTACGTGGGCTTGAACTCTGGTGTGATTCCCCTTAGACACTGGGTTTTGGAACTGAACTCAGAGAAGCATTGCTATGAATTTTGTTGGGATTTTAAGAGGCCACGCATGAAAGTCACTCTTGGAAACTGAGACCTAGGCCCCGGGTAGATTTCCACAGAGGCCTGGGAATCTCAGCAAGGATATCACATGATTTTATTCTTAAAGAAATGGCATCCATAGTTGAGAGTCAAAACACACATGCACCTCACATTGTAGACCTCAAAGGGCCTGGCCTAATGTGACCTTTTGTCCATTCTTTGGGAAGCCTTGCCTATGAGATTTCTCCAGAGATTTCATTGAAATGAGCTTCCTCACCATTTAATGTTTGCTGAATGAATTGAAACACACAGTGCCTCCAACTTCATGCTTGAAAAATGGCTAGATAAATACCATGAAATTTTTGAAATTCCTATGACCAGGTGGCACTGGAGAAACATTGGATGTCCTATTGCTAATCATGAGTATACCAGACAGTGCCTTGATTTACTGAGTTTCATGAAAATGGTGTAGAACAGAGATGCCAGTAAGTTGGAGCCTGCTGAGTAGTGGGTCTAGAGCAGTGCTGGGGAGGTGTTTGATAAAACATCCGTGGTAGGGCCATGTGGATCTACCATTGGATTCCAAATGGCTTGTAACTGACATGGTGCTGCCAGCAGAGCCTTATATGTAAAGGCATCTTGTTATATGGAGAGTTTTAAGAGGAAAATTAAGAATCAGGTTGATATGGACAAGGGGGCAATGGGGCAAGCTGTGAGAGATAGAAGCCTAGTTGGTGCATTCTCTTGCAGACCCTGACCCACCACACGTGACAGAACTCCCTCCAGCACTGTGTCCCAGTTTAGCTGCTAGTATTTCGTGAAACAAATACCAAACTCACAGTGCAGCAGCCTAAACACCACAAAAAGTGGAGGAGGACCAAATGGCTTCACAGTCCACACGGGGAGACGGGGAGACACTTAGTCCCTAGTGGCCTCAATTTACCTAAAATGAGAGGATTCAGCACTGCTTCATCTTGTTCATTGGAAAATAAGAAACCATGTCCTCCAGGTCACATAGATGCAGACGTAGCTTTGATTTTCTCACTACAAAGGAAGCCAAATCTCATGAAAACAACATATATTTCAAGTGCGGAAGCTCAGAGGCAGTTTCTCAAAAAGTTTTTAGGCCAGCAGAGCTCCATGTTTGTGGAGTGTTTACCCTGTCCCTTACTTTTGGAAACTCCTCTACCACCTCCAAGGTTGTGAACTCCTGAGCATTTTCCATTCCAGATATGTATTCACTGATTTTGTAACTCTTCTCCTCTAATTGTGTCTTACTTGGGGTGAAGGTAATGTCAAGGCATTGTTCTGGATGAGAGCGCGAGGATATTTGTGCAGCATATATTTACATACACATTGGATTCATTTTCCAATTTTCCATTTGAATTACTGAATCCCGGACACTAAAACTTACCTAGTAGACTCAGACTATTCATCCTAATATAAAGGGGAAAATTAACCCAACACAATAGAAATACATGCACTTCAGAGGAAACATGTTGTATAGTTGGACTTGACATTTGCATTATATAAGGTAGGAGTTATAAATCTCGTCAAATTTAATTGAAATATTCTCTATCTCTTTTTAAACTTAACAAATATGTGAATTCTTGTTTCCTTTTTCTGTAGCCTATTCACACATGTATATTTATATGCATATATAGAATCCTACCAGGTATCACACATACATTTTTGTGAGGTGGCTGTCTTGGCAGATACAAATTGTGAGAAGAGTTCACTCTTCCTAAATGCTGTTGGAAATGAAAATTCAACCTATAAGAGAGCGTCCTAGAAGAACAACATTATACATAAACTCATGTTCAGAAACATAAATATTTTTGCATCTGTGGATGATATATATTTACTGATGAATTTCGACTGGCATTTATATTGGTACTTTTTAATGTCTGTGTGTGTTGTGTGTGTTGTGTGTGTGTGTGTGTGTGTATAGATATAGATATACTCTCCAAAGTTTTCCAAATATGAAATATATGTGTCTAGTATACACTCTCTAAATTCATTCATGTTCATGTATGTTGATTTATAATCAACTTTTCACAAGATTATAATCAGAAATATTCATCCACCTGAAATACATATTTGTTTCCTAGTACTGACTACTAACTTCAGTGAAGGGTGCATACAAATCCTAATTATTCTACAGTATCTGACCCAGTCTAACATCAATGCAAGTAGACTTTTATGGGACATGATATGTAATTTGTCATTCATTTGTATTCGACACTGGTACATTATTGTTTCTTCAGTTTTTGCACATCATAGGATATACATTTCATCCACAAGTTC